>NC_083325.1:72916554-73005461 GCF_963455315.2 Globicephala melas
CTTCCACCCTCTATTTTTACAGGTTTGTATTATGTATTTAAAGTTCGTGATTATATTTATGGTTTGGCCCATTGTACAAGTAAGCCTATCTAGATATTACTGATTCTGCTTCTTCCACTCACTGTGATTTGTTTTGTGTCTTAGATCAATGTCATCCAAAAAATTGATTAGTAAACCTATATTTTCACATAAATCATCAGCAAAAGTATATAAAGGACAGGATGAAAGTCAGAAGTATGTTTTATATTATGAAAGTCTTCTGTTTAAGTTACGGCATCCGTTTATTTAACCCTTCACATTACTGGACATCGTCATTTAACCAACTGCAGGTCTAGGTGACAGTGCTTGGTAAATTCTTTTTCATTATCACTTCAAATAGTTCCTCTATTCTGTTCTATCTCCTTCTGGGACTCCAATCACATTTTCATTGACCATTTGATACTTCCCACTCCTCTTAGATTTTCTATTCTGTTTAGTTTCCTCCTTTTTTATATTTCTGTGTTTCAATTGGGATAATTTCTATAGGCATTGACACATTGTAAAGTAACAAATTTATTGCTATACAGTTTTCATCCTCCCAATGAGCCCAACATAGGAATTCTTCATCTCTGATATCATTTTTATTTGTAGCATTTCCATTTGACTTTTATAGTTTCCATCTGTCTGTCAATATTCCGTATTTGTTTATGCACATTGTCAACCTTTTCCATTAGACCAGAGATCAGCAAGTCTTTTTTTTTTCAGCAAGTCTTTTTATTTTATTTTTGGTAAAAGGGCAGATATTAAATATTTTATGCTTTATAGGATCTATAGTCTCATAACTATTCATCTCTGCCATTGTAGTGTAAAAGTATCCATCAATAATTGTAAATGAATGAGTGTGGTTATGTTTAATGGACATATATACACTAACAAACATAAGGTAGATAGCTAGTGGGAAGCAGCCGCATAGCACAGGGAGATCAGCTTGGTGCTTTGTGATCGCCTGGAGGGGTGGGATAGGGAGGGTGGGAGGGAGGGAGATGCAAGAGGGAAGAGATATGGGAACATATGCATATATATAACTGATTCATTTTGTTGTAAAGCAGAAACTAACACATCATTGTAAAGCAATTATACTCCAATAAAGATGTTAAAAAAAAAAACAAATATAAGAAGAAGCTGAATTTGTGCTGAAGGCCATAGCTTCCTGATCCCTGCTCTAGATCCTTTAAAATAATAATTGTAGTTATTTTAATGTACCTATCTGATAGTTCTAAGCATCCCTAAGTCTGCTTATATTGACTACTTTATCTATTGACAGTGGGTTCTTTTCCTTGCTTTTTTGGTTTGTGTCATCATTTTTTATTAAATATCAGAGACAGTATGTTGAAGAACAGAAGAGACTGAAGTAACTATTATTTACAAAAGGAAATGGGCACATCTCCTTCTGTTAGGCCATTAGTGTAGAGAATTGAATCAGTCTGGTAATAGTTCAACTGAATTTTTGTTTTTGGTACTTTTCCTTACTACAGTTACTTCTTGTCTAACATAGTCTTTAAAGTTGTCTAGTGATGAGTTTCTTTTTTGTGTGCTTTGGGTAAGGAATGGTGCTGAAGGATTTTTTCTCAGTGTTCCTGTTCAACCTTTAGCCTTCAGTGGTCTTAATATGAACACATTACATGGGGTATCTCTCTCCTCATCTTGCCCAGGTGGAAGAATGCTTGTTACTCTGAGGTTAGACCTGTAGTATGAATGGGTTCTCTTATGTCAAAGTACTTGAATTAACTCATATTTTAGTATTTCTGTTTCTTGTTTAAGAAAATATTGTGATGATCCAAATAAGGGTTTTGACAAATTTTTTATAGGTATCTCATGGTCCTAAATTATCAGACTAATAACTTTGAGAGAACAAAAATAATGATTTTAGATATGATTTTTATTTTTTAAGAGAGAAATAGTTACTCCCAGTAATGCTGTTTCCTCTGTAGATTCAATTTAATCATACATAATTGATTCAGTAATATTTTATGGAATCTTGCTAGGGGTGATGTCAAGACAAGCTACCTCTAGATTCCAGAATCAATCTTATTCCTCTATAACCTGAAATAATATTTGCTTTTCTATGATCTTCTGTGTCTCCTTCACATTCTCATTGTGTTACAAATATGTAACATAATCACATATTTGAAGTTCCTTTTAAAGTTCCTTCACCTATTTTGTCCTAATCTTCCTTCTTTTACTATGTATATTCTTTATAGCCTCCAAATAATTGTAATTTACATTGTTACTAGAGGCAACTACATTCTTTGATATATTAGTTCAAGAAAAGTTTTTTCATTAACTAATACGTGTCAAGTTTTAGGTTTAAAACTTGAGAACCAAGCTTGGATAAAATTTAGCCCCTGCCTCCCAGTCCAGATGGCAAGGCAGATATGTAACAAATATTTAGCCAGGTGCGTGTGATAAAAGCAATAATAGGAGGATGGCTGATAAACTATGACTAGGCCTGGGGAAGGAGATTCAATAAGGTTTCAGAGAGTTGGTGATATTCTTAAAAGTCTTAAAAATGGTAAAGACTTGAACTTGATACATGATACAGGATAGAATATTCCAGACAATGTAAAACATGTATAAAGTAGTCTCATGCTGCATTTGCATAAATTCCCACAATAGTGGAACATGGTGGCAGGTAGTGGCAAGAGATGAGGCTGGACAGGGAACTGGGGTCAGACCTGTGAAGCTCATGCTTGCCTATTTAGCAATTTGGACTTTATCCTGTAGGTGATTAGGATTAATGGAAGGATTTTAGATAGAGGAAACACATGATCTGATTTACATTTTTCAGAGTGCACTTTGGCTGAGTGAGTGTAATGAGTCAGTGAAGCTTTATTGTTTGGGCTCTGCAGGCAGGATGAGTAGGGTTCATGAGCTACACAAGGGCCCTCAAATGGGGTGAGACATGGGAGAGGAGACACATTAGCTTCATGGTTGGACAGCTGCCAAGTCAAAATAAAACTTATTTTAATTAAATGCCTATAAATGATGGAATTATGTTAACTACTTAACTACAGCTCAACTTTTGGGGAAATGTTGTGTCAAATAAGCAGAACTTGTAGAACACAATAATATGGCGACTTTACCTTAGTCTCCCTCTGTCCCTTCAAATGCATTCTGTGGGCTAGTTCTTTCTCTTTCTCTTTAGATGAAAAAAGTACAAGGAAAGTCCTATGCTTCTCTAGTTACTCTTCAGCAACTAAAGTTCTTATGGTCGGTCTAGTCTCCCAAACAGTCTTTGTTCAATAACTAGAATGCCCAGTTCTATTAGTAACCAATACTACATTTTCATGTATGGTGTTAGGGAATGTTCTAATTTTATTCTTTTACATGTAGCTGTCCAGTTTTCCCAGCACCACTTACTGAAGAGACTGTCTTTTCTCCATTGTATAGTCTTGCCTCATTTGTCATAGTTTAGCTGACCATAAGTGCGTGAGTTTATTTCTGGGCTCTCTATTCTGTTCCACTGATCTGTGTGTCTGTTTTCATGCCAGTACCATACTGTTTTGATTACTGTGACTTTGTAGTATGAAGTCAGGGAGCATGAATCCTCCATCTCTGTTTTTCTTTCTCAAGATTGTTTTGGCTATTCAGGGTCTTTTGTGTTTTCATACAAATTTTGAAATTATTTGTTCTAGTTCTGTGAAAAATGCCATTGGTATTTTGATAGTGATTGAATTGAATCTGTAGATTGCCTTGGTAAGACCAGGTACCATAAAACTCGTAGAAGAAAACAGAGAGAGAACATTTTTTGACATAAATTGTAGCAATTTTTTTTTGGATCTGTCTCTTAAAGCAAAGGAAATAACATCAAAGATAAACAAATGGGACCTAATTAAACTTAACATCTTTTGCACAGCAAAGGAAACTATTGACAAAATGAAAAGACAACCTATGGAATGTGGGACAATATTTGCAAATGATATGACTGATACGGAGTTAATATCCAACATATATAAATAGCTCTTACAACTCAACATCGAAATACAAACAACCCCATAAAAAATGGGCAGAAAAACTGAATAGAGATTTTTCCCAAAGAGGAAATGCAGTTGGCCAACAGGCACATGAAAAGATGCTCAACATTGCTGATTATCGGGGAAATGCAAATGAAAACAAGGATAAGATGTCACCTCACACCTGTCAGAATGGCTATCATTGAAAAGAACACAAATCAGAAATGTTGGCGAGGCTGTGGAGAAAAGAAAACCCTTGAACACTGTTGGTGGGAATGTAAATTGGTGCAGCCCTTGTGGAAAACAGTATTGAGGTTTCCCCCCAAAATAAAAATAGAACTACCATATGACCCCACAATTCCACTCCTGGATATATATATGAAAAAACCCCACTAATTTGAAAAAATACACACACCCCAATGTTCTTAGCAGCATTATTTGCAATTGCCAAAATATGGAAGCAAGCTAAGTGTCTCTCAACAGATGAATGAATAAAGAAGATCATATGTGTATATATATATATCTGTGTGTATGTGTTTATACACACACACAATGGAATACCAATCAGCCATAAAAAGAATGATATTTTGTCATTTTCATCAACATGGATGGACCTGGAGGGTATTATGCTAAGTGAAATAAGTCAGCCAGTGAAAGATACCATATGATATGGTATGATATCATATGATACCATATGATATCACTTATATGTGGAATCCAAAAATTACAACAAACTAGTGAATATAACAGAAAAGAAGCAGACTCACAGATATAGAGAACAAACTACTGGTTACCAGCGGGGAGAGGGAAATGAGGAGGGGTAATATAGGGGTAGGGGGTTAAGAGGTACAAACTATTAGGTATAAAATAAGCTACAGGGATATATTGTATAACACAGGGAATATAGCTAATATTTTATAATAACTGTAAATAAAGTATAACCTTTAAAATTTTGAGTCACTGTATTATACACTTGTAACATATAATATTGTACATCAACTATACTTCAATTAAAAAATGTTCACTACAAAAAAAATCAATATTTAAAGTTAATGGTTCTTTTCTCCCTTGCTTTGGGACTTTTTGGGCTGTTGGCTTGTGCAGAAGGAGAGGTTTGGCTTTTTATGTATTTAACAATTATGTTTGTGTTTTTTTTTTTTTTTTTTTTTTATGCGGTACACGGGCCTCTCACTGTTGTGGCCTCTCCCGTTGTGGAGCACAGGCTCCGGACGTGCAGGCTCAGCGGCCAGGGCTCACGGGCCCAGCCGCTCCGTGGCATGTGGGATCTTCCCGGACCGGGGCACGAACCTGTGTCCCCTGCATCGGCAGGTGGACTCTCAACCACTGCGCCACCGGGGAAGCCCACAATTATGTTTTTAAATTCACTTTTATCACTCACTAACTGCCTTTAGATCTTTGAGAGTTGCAACTGGGTGGGGATTGGTGAAAGGATGGGTAGAGTTGGGGAGAGACTGGTTAGAAATGGTAATGAACAAAATGTTCAAAAGTTATGTAGAAGGTAAGTAAATATAGAGTTTGGCCACCTGGATGTGAGGGTGAGAGAAAAGGAGGCACTTAGAATGACTTCTTGTGGGACATGCTATGGTGGTGTCTCTAATTAGGTTCTGCATTTACTCATTCAAGAAACATTAACTGCCTACTTGATATTTAGATCCATATGAATGAGACAGTTCCAATTCTTGAACAGCTCAAGTCTTTTGGGAAGATTGGTAAATACACAGCTAAAATGTTCTGTTATGAGAACTATAACAACATGTTGCTTTGGAAATTATGGGAACACAGTGGTGCATTTCACGCAGCCTGGAGTAAAATGGGAAGGGGTGTCCTCTGGAGATATAGACATGCCGATCTTAGTTTGGGAAATATTGATTGTGATTCCTCTGAGGAAGTTGGAAATGGTGTTGGTTATGTAGATGTAGGGCTAAGGAAAGGGTTTGATCTAATATAGACAAACGTTTAGGAGTTATCAGCATAGAGTTATATACAGAAGTCGATGAGGTATATCATCTAGGGAAAATATTAACTCTCTGGCTCATATGCATGAGGGACAAATTGGAGGCATAGGGAGTATGTAAGAGATAAAGAAGAGGTGGAGAAGGATGCTGAGGAGAACTGGGCAGAGGAGTAGTAGGAGAACCCAGAGAGGGAGGAGCCCTGGAGGCCAGTGCAGAAGAACAAGAACTTTTCAGGGATGAGAGAATAATGGTTACTGTAAATGCTACAAAAAGCTCAAGTGTTGAGTAGAGGAACCAGCATGGTCACTGGGTCTGAGAGACCTGCATTTACCCTAGTTTCTGCTTACAACCTGTGACTTTGGGCAAGTTACCTAAGCATCTAGCAGGAAACTGTGGGTCTTGGTGCTCCTTCTATTTGCTCTATAGAGCACAGGTTGATGTTTCTTTCTCCTTAGGAGCCATATTCATCATTTGTGCTGGAAGACTACCAAAACTCTGTCCAGAGACACTTCTCCTTCCCACCCTCTGTGTCTTTATTTTCAACATCTCCTTGCACGTTATTGGAATCATTTAATTTCTGACTTCCTTTTTGTTTAAGTCTCTCCTCTCCCAGCTCCTCTCTGTAGGTTCCGCCTCTCCTGCAGCTCCAGGCTCCTGGAATGCGGAGCTGTTAGAAACAGATGTTTCCATCCTGTGAGTGCTTGACTACTTCTCAGATGGTGTCTCTGAGCAGATGTTCTTGAGTATACCTTCCCCTTCCTCTGCTGTTGTATTTTCTATACAAACACCAGATTGCATGGCTGCATTGTTCTTTCTGGAGAAAACCCAACTCATGATGGTGATGGGGTAGGCTATGCCTTCAGAATGTTAGAGATGGTCTATGGTGTAAAGGCTTTGCAGAGAGAGTGTGAGGCTAAAAGGCTTAGGAAATGCAGTTGTGTGCTGTGAATTTATCTACTCATGACTTGCTGTCTCTGGTATTTCTTCCAGTGAGCTGGTGTTCTGCAAGAACCTCTCTTCTGTCTACTTCCTTAGGCTTGCCCTGCATCCCCATGTGCCTCTTTTGGTCTTTTGTAATTGTGCACCCTCAGGTGAGCCTTCCCAACACATTGGGTTCTTTGTCTCCGGACAACATGTGGGGTTAGGAGATGGAGTCAGAGAGTCTGTGGAATCATTACACTTTACAATAATAGACTTGAAAAGCCTTGGTGAAAATAGGGAGGAGGTAGGGTTACCTACTGGGCAAACCTTCCCTATGAGGGTCAATGGTGACATGGTGACATGTTACAGTGGTCGGCCCACCCTCCCCACCATTTTCCCTTGGTTTGTGAACTTGTCTTTGATTGCTTACTGAGAATTTGTAGCAAAGGACCCAAGGATGTGGAAGAAAATCCCCTGACTTTATTTTTTATTTATTTACTTTACTGCATGATTCCATTTGTATAAAGTATAGAAACAAGACAATCTAACCTTTGTTGTTAGAAATAAGGATAGTGACTGGGGGACTGGGATGTTAAATAGTGACTGGAAAGCAGACCCAGGAGAGATCCTAGGGTGTGAGTCAGGTTCTCTTTCTTGACCTGAGTGCTGATTACATGAGTGCTTTTAGTTTATGAAAAGTCATTGAGCTGTACACTGATAACATGTATATATTACGAGTTTTTAAAAATCTATAGCTGGGTTTTTAAAAAATTGGAATATAGTTAATTTACAATGTGTTAGTTTCAGATGTACAGCAAAGCGATTCAATTATATATATATATATATATATATATATATATTCTTTTTCCGGTTCTTTTCCATTATAGGTTATTACAAGATATTGAATATAATTCCTTGTGCTATGCAGTAGGTCCTGCTTGTTTATCTTTTTTATATACAAAAGACTGCTCTTTAACCTTATCTCTTGATTTGCTTTTGGGAATTCATGATTTGGAAAAAAGATTTTCATTCCCATTTTCATTGCATTTATGACAAGTAAATATCTTTAGTCCTTCATGTGATAGAATAGGTTGCATTCACCTGTCACTGGCTATCTCTCCCTACTGGAAATAGTCATCTTGTTGAAGCTGCCTATGTTCCTTTCAGAGGTGCCTACAGGCAGGGCGTACTCATGTGCATTAATTTGAATGTTAAGTACAGCTCTGGAGAGTAGGGAAAGACCCCAGGGAGAGTGTGATGGAGTCTGGGGAGCTGAAGGAAAGGAGGGGATAGAGTGATTCACTTACCAACCAGCCTAAAGTTTTAGCCATATCCAGACAAGCCAACTGAGAGATTAAAGGCAGGCGTGGAAATCAGGCCTGGCAGGTCTCTGCCGCCAGTATGGAGTGCATTTTACAGTCCAGGCCTCCCTTACTTCACATAGCAGATCATCTGAAAATTCACATGCAACACTCTCTCTTTTAAAGACTCCAGCAATACATTTATCTATAAAGCAAAGAGTGTGCCACAAGGAAGAAAGTTTGACCTTCAGAAGCAGACACACCTGAATCAAACCATGGCTTTACTACTTTGTTTTTTCATTCATTCATTCAAAAATATTTATCTAAAGCATTCCCTGTCCTAGGCATAATGCCAGAAATGAGGGAGACAACACTGGTAAATTTTCTATGTCAACCTAGATAATTTAGTAACTGCTCTCAGCCTCAATTTCTCATCTATAAAATATGAATGGTTTTACTTGCTGTGCAGATTGTCATGAAGGTTGAAATAAAGACACCGTTTCTGGCATATATCATTTTTTTATATCGAAAATTATAATTATGTGAGAAATATCCCATTTCACATATTCCATGAGTTTTTTTTTAAGTGAAGTCTGTATATTTACAATGACTTATAATAATGTTATTCTTATCAAGGTTCCCCGAGTAAACAATTCTCTCCCACTAACATTAAACTTCTACTCACTGAAGCTTATTGTGATGAAGATTTCCAAAATCATCTCAAGTTGTAAATGTTACAGCTATACTATTGAACTTGGCTTTTTTTTCTGTATAGAAGAGTTCCAAAGAGCACAGAATTGGAAGTCCCCAGGCCTGACTTAGTTTTAGCTTTGACACAATATAACCTGAGATTCTTTGCTTTGCTCTCTCTGGACTCTACTTTCTCCATCTATGAAATAGTTACAATAGTAATAATTGCCTTGCTTATTTGTAGTGATTTTATAGAGATTAAATGTAGTAAATGATATGAGAGGGTTTTAATACTTTAATTGTATATATTTTGTTTTGCTTTCTTGTTTTTAAGGGAAAAAAATGAGAATAACTAGGGATATTTTGCCCAGTTCTATATATCTTCTTACAAATTATCCTATTTTCTTACCTTTCGTAAGTTTGCACACTTAGATTTCTATTTTGAATGATAAATAATAATGATGGTGGATCCTAATTTGGAGAAGGTGGATTTGCCAGACTTTAAATTTACAAACTAGATATATTTGAGAATAATTGTTCATATTAGGAAGTGTTTTATTTTATATAAGTGTTTTTTTCTTTGATTTTCTTAAACTGGTAGGGGCAAACAGCAGTGCATTTAAAACATGATTTAATGTTTTAGAAATACAGCTATTGCACAATTTGAAATTTACCTACATAGTAATATCAGAACAAAGGTTAATACTTGGATTTTCGTTCCAATACCCAGATCATTGTACACAGTGATGGGATTGAGTTGTTCCTACACCTACACAAAACACTATTAAATCTGTTGCTATATGTTTAGTTTGGGACTTTGATTTTGGGGTTGGTTTTGAATAAATTCCAAAAAGACCTTTATAGTTTGGAGGTCTAGAAAGGCAATAAGTGGAACAGATTCTAAAATATAATCAGTCAATCCATAAGTCTATACTGAGTGCCTGCTGTGGATACTTGGTACTTTGCTAGGAGATGTGCAGTCGGAAAGGCTTCACTGAAGAAGTGACTTTTGAATTGAATCTTGAAAGTTGCATAGGTGTTTACCAAGTGAAAAAGGAGTCTGAAGGAAAACAAGGCACAGAGAACTATGTGACCAGTTCAGAAGAAGGACGATACAACCTGGGGAGCTGGTTTGAGTGTAAGGAGCATGTGGAGAAGCTCTGATGGGGGAGGCTGGAGAGATACTCAGGAGACAGACGGGGGAGGGATCGTACACCATGTTGTAAAGTTGCTGCAAATGCAGTCAAAGGAATGAGTGTTTGATTAAACAGACCATATAAAGCACATCAGCTGATTCTTCTCCAGACATTGGCTCTATGAATTTTTTTCACTGAGCCTAGGTAAGTGCTGCTTTGTTATTATGCAGAGAGGATTAAGGTTTCTTTGCTAAAGATTGCACTCCTTAACCCAGCATGCTGATGTGCTAAGGTTTATAAAGACACACTCCTGCCTGGGTGACTCATGTCTAATGTGTTCCACCCATTACTTCGCTGCAATGATAAACCATATGGATTATTTTTTTTCCTGAAGTGCTTGCAATCTCCTTAGTGTGTACAGAATTTATGGAGTTATTAACAGATAATCACAGACTCATATAAACTGGGGTTGAGAAAACACTTGATCTCTAAGAATACAATATATAGCACAGGTAAAGACAGTCAACTCTGAGCTGGAAGCCCTAGAAGAGAGGAAGTAGGTGTAAGGGTAAAGGAATGGGTTAGGAGAGAGGGTTCTAAAGGGAAACTTGATGACAGGGACAAGGAATGATAGAAAATCCACAAGCTTAAGACCAGGACTCTGGATTTGATTTTGGAAGCATTGGAAAGAGAGTAAATTGTAAGTGCTCATTCTTGCTGCAGAACAGAAACTTCTTTGGTGGGGGTAATCTGGAGAGTGAGAGTCAGACACCAGGCAAAGACAGGCATTAAACTATAAGGCTTGGAGGCCCTCAGCTTGCCTAAGGTTGCAGAAATACCAAAGAAAGGTGTTTGAAGGAAATTCAGCAGTTGGAGGCAGGCTGAACTTAGGGAGCAGAGAAAAGTGGAATCTGGGAAGACTCCTGGGCTACTTGGCTGCCAGGACCCAGCAGAGAATGGCACTGCTCAATGATTTCTTGTTTAATCATTTTTCTCATTTTCCCTAGTTGTTAACCCTGGGACCATACTAATCAACTCCTCGTTTCCCTGCCTGTGGCTTACATGGTTCCTTGGTTATTACATCTGAATTTAATCATTGTCCAAACTGAGCTCCATGCCTTCCTCACAATTTCACCTTGACACAGTTTGTGTTTTGCCAGGAAATATAGCTGTGTAGAAATGGAAGGAATCTATTTAGAGAGAGGAGTGTCAGGAATGGGAAGCATAGTCCAGAACAGGGCCATGGACTCTAACGTGACGTATGGAAGATTTTTTTCCCCGATCCCAAAGACCATGATGAAAAAATTCAGAAAAATAAAGAAAAACCAATGCCACCCATGACTTGCTGCATTTCCTCTTTTTCTCACTGGGAGAAGAAGAAGCAGAGATGCAGAATAGGAAGTAGGAAAGTGATTACATCAAAAGCATAAAAATGAAGTCTACTTGACATTGAAGTAGGAATTGTCTGGAAGTCATGTTTGGCCTCTGCTCCCATCTCTCTCTGCCTAGCCTCCTTCACTCCAGGAGTCCCTCATGTTTCAGAAACAGAGTGTGGAGGGGGCAGAAGTAAGTCAATCATGGGTTCTTCAATTACTAAGAACTGTCAGTGCTGGCCAACAACAATTGATGCTGTAAGACACCAGAGACGTTATTTATCTTTCCACTCTCTAAGGTTGTCTAATTTGGAGATGGCAAAGATTAAAATCAGCTCCTTAGAGACCAGCTCTCAAAATCTTAAGGGAATTTATAAATAGATATGGATACACATATATTTTTTTTTCCAGAAAATGCTGTCAGATATCTGATACCCTGAGGAATATCTCACTCTAGAGAATGGGGTATTTTCCAACCATATACCAACATCCCATTATTTTTTCCATCTTTAAAACAGATAAACATGTAAACCTTGATCCCCCCACTTTCCACATCAATAGCCTTTAAAAACAAATCTCAAAAGAATTGTCTGTGATATACACTATCCCTAATTTTTCTCTTCCTGTTCTGCTTTGAGTCCACCTTTACCAATCCAGTAAAAATGATCTTGACAAGCTCACCAAGAACCCCTGTTTAATAAATCCAATAATTACTTCCTAGCCCTCCCCCTACTGGACTTAAAGCAACATCTGCTACAGTTATTTACCTTTTCCTCCTGGATTCTGGATAATTTCTTTCTTAAATTGGCTTCCAGGTAAAACACATACCTCCAGTTTTCCTCCAGTCTCACAGGCTGCTCCTTCTCAGTCTTCATTGTTGATTCTTTCTTATCTCCTTGCCTTCTTAATGTTGGAATGTTGCAGGGCTTAGCACTCTTTCACTTATTTCTTCATGATCTTATTCAATTACATGGTTTCACACACCAAATACAAAATGTGACTTCCAAATTTATACTCCAAGCACAGACCTTCTCCACACTTATGTAATGTAAGTATCCATCTGACTACTCAGTATTTCCACTTGGATGTTTAATAGAAATCTCAATATGTTCAAGACTAAGCTCTTGATGTTTTTTTCTTCTCTGTTGGTGCCAAGACCATTTTCCCTGTGGCTTAGGCCACCAGAGCTTGCTGTCATCCTTGACTCATCCCTGTTTCACAGTCTTCATCTGTCCATTAGCAAATCCTATGGACTCTACTTTTGAAATATATCCAGGATTGGATCACTTTTTACCCACGTCACTGCTGCCCTTCTGGTTAAGGCACTATCTTGGATCTGGATTATTGTACTACAGTTTATCCTTTGAATAGCAGAGAATAGCCAGGTCCAGGTAGAACAGAGATGAAAAGAGACTAGAGTCCAAAAGTTAATTCAGTTGTTGAGTCAGGGGTCTGAGAATGAGGTGAAAAGTGCACGGATGGTCTCAGCTAGGGTGTTGTATACACAGAGGCCTGTACTGGTTATTTTTGTCCCTCTGCCTACCTGCCCACCCAGATTCATTATCCACCCTCTGTGTCCTGCTCTGTGCTCCAGAAGCCTGACTTCTGTGCTCTGCATCTTGTAGGCTCTCTTGCCTGTTGCTCTGTTTGGGTTCAAGCAATGGGAAACATGGGCGGGATCTCAAAGGGCAAGAGAATGGAGAGTCAGAGTCTTATCTGCACTCCCCGCCCCCATCACGTATCTGGCAGTGACTTTGTTCCAGCCACAGCACATGCCAAATTGTCCTTGCTGCTGTAGTTTCAGCTCTCCCTGGGTTTTAGAAGCACCGTTTTCTCCCTTTACTCCCTCAGAATCACAAGTGTGAACAGCTTTCTTCTGTTCCCCAACCCTGGGTGTCTCACCATTCCTTGTAATCATTAGGTTTCAATATTTTTTTTCCTCAAAACTTTAGGTATTTTATATTTTTGACAGAGCATAAAAAAGATGTTAGAGATCAGCAGATTCCTGTCCCTTTGGGAGTAACATATTTTCCTGCATATTTGCTTAAAAATTTAGTAATTTTTTTTTTTTTTTTTACTGATAATTTAATATAATTTCCAGCAGGCTACTAGATGTGGCTTTTTCCTTTCATCTGTTTTTACCTTGTTCCTAACCCTGCCCAAACCTCTTTAAATAATCCCTTCACGAGGCTCTTTCAGGTAAATCTTTTCGAGAGTGTCCTTTATTTCCTTCAGGAACCCTTCCTAACATAGGTATAATTATTCTTTTGTTATGAAAATAAATATTAAATTAATTACATTTTGTGAAAATTAATAATAGTGTGAAACACATTACTCATACAAATTTAGACTACAGAAATCTTGAGGGAAGAAAAGTGTTCATCCTTAACCACAGTGCCACTAAATAACTGCTGTTAACATTTTGATGAGTTGTAAAAAATTTAATTAAAAAAAAAATTTTATTGGGGTATAGTTGACTTACGATGTTGTGTTAGTTTCTGCCATACAGCAAAGTGAACCAGTTATACATACACATGTATCCACTCTTTTTTTATTTGCATAATTTTAGTCTCCTTGTAATGTTTTAAAATGTTAATATTTCTTATGTAAAAAATATAGAAACTTTGGAACATAGAGAAAATACAAAGAACAACACAATCTATTGTAACTATAGAACAAAAGTTCTATTACTTAAAGATAAGCTTGGAAAATTTTGTTGTATTTTCTTAAAATCTTTCTTTCTTTGGAGTTTAATATAGCTTCTACTTTACATTGTGCGGTGATTTTAAAGCATAGTGAATACAGATCAGTTACAATCCATAGAATGAAGGGGAAATGAAGAGACGCTTGGTATACTATTGACCGCTGGTTAGTTTTTATTGCTTTGTCCTAATGTTTAAAAACTTACTTTAGCTATTAAACTGGAGTTTAAATTATAAAAATCAGTTATTTAATTATCTTGATATTAAAATTGCTTCTCTGATTTTGTGGATGGAAGAGAAAGACTTGTAATTATCTTGGTAGTAGATGAAAAACATGAATACTATAAACAATGCTGGCAGTCTTTGTCACAGTGAAGTCACAGTTTTCTCCTCAAACACATTCCCATACAACAGTGGGAGGAAGTTATGTCTCCACATAATTGCCTGGTTGTGGGGAAAGAAAGAAGTCTGCTGAGGAGTAGCTATGTGAAGCAAAGTAGGCTCGATTTTGTATGTAGGATTACAAAATCTAAATTTCGGCACATAAATAAACTGATTCTGAATTAGATGTCCAACTAATTGAGCAATGAAAAGCTGCCACTTTTAGAAATATTACAGCCTTCCTAATTGAGATTTATTAATTTTGATGTCCCTTCAGTCACTTGGTATGTCTTTAAATAATTGTTTCAAAGGGGTTAGGTATATCAGTACTGTATATTTGACTCTCTCAAATATTTACCTCCCTGTCTCTTGCTTTAAGACATGAAAGACGATTTAGTTGTGTCTGTAATCATTAGGTTTCAATATGTTTTTTCTCAAAACTTTAGGTATTTTGTATTTTTGACAGAGCGTAAAAAAGATGTTAGAGACCAGCAGATTCCTGTCCCTTTGTGAGTAACACATTTTTCTGCGTATTTGCTTAAAAATTTAGTAATTATTTTTTAACTGACAATTAAGATAATTACCAGCAGGTTACTAGATGTGACTTTTTCCTTTCATCGATTTTTACCAAGAATTTAGTCTGAGCCCTGTTAATCAATACACATCATGTATCTATTTCAACTCAAGACTTAAAAAAAACACAAAAAAATTGCCTTAATTATGACTTCATTATAAAACATTCTTTTAAAAATAAATTTATTTGTTTTATTCATTTATTTTTGGCTGTGTTGGGTCTTTGTTGCTGCGTGCAGGCTTTCTCTAGTTGCAGTGAGTGGGGGCTACTCTTCGTTGCGGTGCGCGGGCTTCTCATTGCGGTGGCTTCTCGTTGTGGAGCATGGGCTCTAGGCTCATGGGCTTCGGTAGTTGTGATTCGCGGGCTCTAGAGCACAGGCTCAGTAGTTGTGGCACACAGGCTTAGTTGCTCCTTGGCATGTGGGATCTTCCTGGACCAGGGCTCGAACCCGTGTCCCCTGCATTGGCAGGTGGATTCTTAACCACTGCGCCACCAGGGAAGTCCCAAAACATTCTTTTTTTTTAAGTTAGAATGCATATTTTGTTAGAATGAATCTGTATTTCTACTATTTCCTTCATTGTTTTCCATCTCCTTTTGGTTTTCTCCTCATTTTCAGGGAAATTCTCAGGTTGTTCTAAACGTCTGATCTGATTTTTCACAAAATCAGACCTGCTCTTTACTGCCTTCCTGGTGGATTTTAATTTTGCTTTTCTATTTTGATTTTATTCTATTTCCTTTCTTCACCCATATCTCCTTATATTTTATCTTTTAATTTTGGTCTATGTTGTTCTTATTTTTTTTCAGCTCATTTTTCTTATGGTATTTTCAAGGAAATACTTATTTTGTCTAACTTTTGCTTTTTACAGTAAAGTTTTAGTTAGTATTCCCCTTTTTCATCTTTCATGTTGAATTCTGTGTGTTCCCCATTGATTATTGTTTTTTAGTATCTTCTCCCTTGGTTTCTTGATCACTTTTGACAAGGACATTTCTTTTTTCTTTAAAAGTATTTTTAGTGTTTTCAAAGAACCAAATTTGATATTGCTAAAACTCTCTTTTTGTATTCATCTTCTATTTTAACTAATTTTATTTCTATTATTTCCTTTCTCTTAAATTATTTCAATTTATTATAGTATGTTGAATCTTTCTTGAGATGAATATTTAGATCATTAATTTTCAGCCTTTCCTTTTTTTCTAACGTAATGATATACATTTCCCTCTAAATACTGTGCTAGCTTTTCCTTTTATGTTTAGTAAGTAGTTTCTTTCTTTCAATTTGTAACTTCTAATGTCTACTTTTCATTATAATTTTTTTAATGCATGAGTTACCACAAATGTATTTTATAGTTATGTTGCTGATACCAAATCCTAACTTAGTAATATCATAGTCAAATCTGTATGCTTCAATTTATTCCATGATTATTTATTGAGGTTTATTATGTGCAAGGTACTGTTTGAGACGTGAGGATTTCTTTCATGTATAAAGCAGACTCCTAACTCTTTAACTTATATTCTAAAATGGGGAGAGAGAGAGTGAATGTAATTAGTAAGTATGAATTTTGAAAGGTGGGAAGTATATGTAAATCAAAAAGCAGGTAAGGAGATTGGTTCTGCTGTGTATGTATATGCATATACACAAGTATGTGGGTGGTGTGTGTGTGTGTTTTGTATGCATTGTGGTAGGGAGTTTTATGTAGAGTGGTCATAGAAAACCATCCCAAGAAGGTGAGATATGGAGAAAAGGAATTCTTCTCTGGGAGAGAAATTCTAGTCCAAGGGACCATCCAATGCAAAAGCTCTGAGGCAAGATGGTACCTGGCATATCTGAAGAGGCGGAGGTGACTATGATAGAGTGACTGAGGGTGGGGCAGGTAGAAGAGGAGATGAGAGAAGAGTGGGGACAGTTAATGCCACTTAGACATCAGCCAGGGGACCCAAAATCTTGATTTATTTTTATCTGATCTTCATGGAAGAATTGTTTATCCAAAGAATATTTTATCTTTCAGAAATTGTTTACAGAAATGACTTTATTTTGACCTCCAGGAATAATTAGATAACTCCAGTAGCAAAAGATCCTTTAGGCCCTTGTAAAGTCTTTGGCAACTATCGCTTAATGAGAAGAAACTCAAGATTTTGCTCTCTATTAACGTGATCTTTATACAGGAATCATGCATTCATTTAGTCAACAGTAGTTATTTTTTTCAAAATTATTTATATAAATGTTCTTATGCTGACCTTTAGATTTAGACAAATCGACATGCAGCTATCCCATCTGGTCATTTCAGCTTTGAAATTTGAAGAACTTCAGCAGTCATCACCATAACAACAGATCATTATCCAAATTCTACTTGAATGGTCCATTCTTATTTATAGCTGAATCCATTACTGGATTACTTTAATTTTTGCCAATTTTATCTTATAATCCATCAGCTATTTGAAAAGAATTCCCATATTCCCCTTGAGTTGCAGCTTCTCTGGCCCTTGCATTCTAGCTCTTCCTATGCTTTTCCTCACATTTCTCTTGTGCCTGGTGTTTCACACTCCTTGCCATTTAGGTCACCCTCTTTCAGACAAAGACAGAGTAATTCTTACATTTCTATGTAAGAAAAATTCCTCATCTTGAATTTGAATTTTCATGTCCTTTCTCATAAGTAAAATTCCAACAGTCGTTATAGACAGAAATGTGATGAAAGCAAATCAATTAGATGCCAGCGTTGATGGTCATGTTAAGTAATTTGGCACGTGGTGGAAAGAGTTTCCTTCCCTCACAGAAAAGTTCTATGATAGATCTTCCTTCAGCCTTAGTGAAATTGATTAATTACTTCAACTTAATTGATTATATGCAGTTTCTCAACCTGTTCAAGGTCTAGAAACCAAACTCAGCCATGAGTCAACAGTTTTCTGTTTGGTTCCGTCTGTGTTTATAGTTACCATTACTTTGTAAAAGCAAAGAGGTTAGGTATTCCCTCTATATTAATTCCCTATTTGTGATATGAATGAAGTTAAGATGAAACTGATGGGCATAACTTTTCCTGTTCTGTTTTTGCCCTGGGGATGAATATCACTTTTCCCTTAGTGTCATGTGAATTTGTTCTGTTTTGGAAAGATCATTGATTATTGAAAGGTTAAGTTGGCAGAAGCTCTCAAGCTGTATACAAAGCATCTGTCCACTCATCCAAACCTCTCCCCAACAAAGTTTCATTTTATACTTGGGAAGGTCTTCTAATACTACAGGCGGTATTTCTTCCCTGCAATATCTTTACAAACCTTTTGAAAGCCCATCTTTCATTTAAGGTTCAGCTAAAAATTATTTCTATATGAAATTTTCCTTACCCCCCAGCCAGAGTAGTATTTTCTTTATTTAGGTGCCAAGATCTATCCCTAGCACCTGACCTGTAGCATCTGTCTTACTTTGCTGGTGTCACAGTTATGTACATTTATAGATAATCAGGTCTCCACTCCCGGCTCCTACTCCATTCTGAAGTTTTTAGCAGACATTTCGCTTTTTCTTTTTTTCTCGACCATTGGAAATCTTAACACTCTTTCTCTGGTAGAATATATCATCATGTATGTTACAACAGAAGGCCCTGCTTCTGACTACAGAGGCCAAAAAGTCTGGAAAATAGTCCTTTCCTGCTCCCAACATTGGCGCACAGGTACATGATATAAATTAGCTGATCTCATGATCCTACTTAGAACCTTAATTTGGAGCATTAATGTTTATCACTAGGGGCTGCTGAGAATTGATTCCAGCCATGGTTATGGTAGAAGCCATGGTCTGGTGAGATCATTGCTCTAGCTCAGTAGTGGCGTTTGATGTCCAGTGGTGATATCAGTAGTGTCCCATCTAGATCATCCCTGTACTATGACCTTGCCTCTGGTTCTCGTTCCTGCCTGTTTTCTAAGGCTGGCTCTTCATTTACACCTTGAGATTGCAAACTACTTAGTACTCTTCTAATAAGCCATCATTTCTGTTATTGTTAACCAAGCACCCTGACTCGTAGAGGAAGAATCTTTGTTTTATTCAGATTGATTACCAGGTGCCTAATAAATGGTTATTGAATGATTGAGATCATGCTGGATTTGATGTCTCTGGGAGCCAATGGGGAATCGGCAGCCAAATTATTTCATTGACTGAACTGTCATGTTAAATTTTAGATGTGAGATGTTGGACCGAGCTTTGGAATAGTCTTTCTCCCTCTACCTCCTCTTCACCTCTGAATATAGGATCTCAGTGTAGATATTCAGCTACCTGTAGGTTAGCTTGTTGCCTTCTTAATGTTTGTGGGGTTGCTGTGTTCAGTTGTGCTAAAAATCTCAAGCCTGAGAAACTTTCCTGACATTTGGAGTCATTAAAGGGTTTAAAACAAAGCAGGGGCCTCAGTGGACTGCTGAGTCCTCCTGCTGTGCAGCCTGCCATTTGGTGTTGCAAGTACCAGGGACCCAGGCACAGAGGAGAGAGAGCCACACTAGGTGGATTATCCTTGTTTCAGTTTTGCTGGGTCCTGATCTTGCCAAGGAATTTTGTAGTGATGAGAGCTTTCCAAACTCTGACAATAGAACTGCAGGGGCAGAGAAGCCCTGTCTTTCCTATAACCAGACCTTGAGTGCACAGATAACACCTTGAATCTGGAAGGTGGCCTGAGGTTTCCCTGCGGTTCCATTGCTCTGCCATCTCCGGCCTGGGGTCCCCTGGCGCTGGCAGAACTGTGCCTGTATGTGTGTGGGCCTGTGGCTGAGTATGTCAGCGCCTCTGGGGAAACTCACCCTCTGGCAGCAGTGATGAGTTTCCTAATGGGCCCGTGATGTGATGGCTGCAGCCATGCCTGGAGGCCGGGCTTCTGCTCAGTGCGCTGTTGGCCTTGCCCACAGCCCCGGGGAAGCCCGCTCCTCATTTGTGCCACTTCACTGACTCCAGAAAGCTGTCCGTTTCCACCATGGGGAGTGAGATAAGTGTGTTTATCAACCACCAGGCTTCGAATGAGAGTCTTTTCCTTGTGGGAATGCATCAATCACTTCTCAGGACTGACCTTTTCTGGTGTTTTCTCTTGTAAATGATGTTTTGCTTTCCCTGATTGCAGAACAAAATGAGAGCTTCGTAATTAAGCATGTGGTAAACAATGAGGTAGTGGCCCTTGGGTTCCCAGTCCTCTCAGAACTGCATTTTGCTATCAGGGGTGGGGGCAGTAGCTTGGGAAAAGATGAGATAGATTGGAAATTCCTTCCAACTTCCTGTACATTTAGCCAAAACGATACTAGATGACTTCTGTATGACACGACCTCAAACACTGCTATAAGTTTCTGCCCAGGAACCTGCCATACTTCAGTTTAGGCCAAACCCTTTAAATGGAAAACCCAACTGAAGCCTCTCATGTTCATAACCCCCCAGTGTGCAATGGAGCCTAAGCACATAACTTCCAAAATTATGTGTTCTCTTTTCTGAGTGGCTATGAAACATTCTCAAGAGAATTTTGAGACAGAATTATGTTGATTTGACTTGGGACAAAATCAAGTGGTTGTTTTTCTGAAAAAGATGAGAGGCCATCACTTCTTTACGCACACACACACACACACACTCCCATCTCCTTTGGAAGCAGACAGCCTGTGAGAACATCATCCCTTGCACTTATTAGCTATACTTCTAGGGATGTTCCTACTAAATAAATTGTTTTGAGGTCAACGTGAAATGCCAACTGGAATGTAACAAAAAAAATCAAAACAGAACAGCCCTCTTTGTGATCATTAAGACACTGTTAAAAAGGGAGAAATCTATACTATTGACCCGACTTTGATATTTTCTGCTTTAGTTTAGGGTCGTCACCACAAATCTCAGTTACTAAACTCATTACTTTTTGCAGAGGCTCCCTATGCTGTGTGTTTAATAATCCTTTTCTGAATCAAGGAATCACAAACAGCGTGTTATTCCTCTCTGGTGCCTGAGAAATACAGCCGCTGAGGCCAGCTGGTCTCATCAGCAGCCTGGGACAGTGATTTCTTCTGTGTGAGCCCCTTCTGACCAATTCTTGGATCCTGAATCTCTTATGACTTATGTTGTGATGAATGACAAATAAACATTGCTGACAGTATTATGAGGCTTCATTCCTATTGGCTTCAGCTAGGTGTCATCGCAAAACCTTTTCATGACCAAGGGGAATGCTGAGGGTTGCCAAGACCATAAGTAACTCTGTGTGGCTTGTCTGTCATTACTCACATCCTCACCACAAATATTTTACCTGGAAGTTAAAACATCTGACTCACAATAACAACAACAAGAAAAAAATTGCAGTGACTACTATTTATTGAGTATAATTGTGCGATTGTAATTAAATAATCCATTGATAGTGTGTATGAGAGTGTCCTCTTTGAAAGTTGGGTTCTATTATTTTATTACAACATTCTAAAGCTTGTTTTGGTATCTTTTGAAGGAGTTGGACATTGTCAATGGAAGAGACTGGTTTTAGCCAGGAAAACCAGAATTTGGAAGGCAGGCCCCAGGTAGATTGGAGTGTAAGACGTGGAGACCCTCTCGCCACTTTATCCTCTCAGATTTAGACTTTGAAAAATGGAAGAGAGCTCTTTGATTGTGGTCTGTGCTCATAAGTAGGACAGGACCCAGGTTCTGGGTGCCTTCAGAGGCAAACTGCATCCATTAAGTGGATTATTCAAGGTACATACTTTGTGAAGTTTTGCTTGTTTTATTCTCTCTCACTCTCTCTTATAAGTTGAGATTCTTGGCAAAGAAATATATTGTTAATTTTGTAAACTGTTCTCAAATTTATATAATAGATTACTAAAGAAAAGATTTTGGCTCCCCCATTGAGCCAGGACTTAAGAGCAGAAACCATCCCTTCTTGAAGAAAAGATATTAAAGAATGGTGATTCAGGCAGCCAGGAATGAGCCTGCTGTTCTGTATAATTCTTTGGAAATTGACTTAGGAAACTATCCTTAGGAAATTGTCTCTATGGAAGTCCCGGTCTTCATTTTATTAATGACAGAAGATAAAGGAAATAGAAATATTCCTGTATTACAGATGAGGAAACGGAAGCTTAGAAAGGGTAAGTGACAACATCAGTAACAAGGCAACTAAGCAAAAGCCAAGATGGAATTGGGACCCATTTTATCTAATGACAAGGTCCATACTACATACATGATAATAACATTTCATGAATTGGAGCACAGGCTCTAACTTGGCTTGGCCCCAGAGAGAAACCTCTTTCCTCCTCACCTCTTTATCCAATAGCCTCATTCACACAGATGAAAATTACATAGAGTAGGTTACTCTCTATGGTCACCATGGCCAAGGCAGTGATTGGGATGCTGTCAAACTGGGAGCCTTTTCTATGAGACGTTAAACTGATGTGTGTCCTAAGGACCAAAGCTCTGCAGCTATGACAGTGTTTCTTGGCACAGCTGGAGAAGTCATCCTTGACGTGTTTTCAGGCTCACAGTTGATACTCAAAGAAAGTTGGCTAAATTGAGTAGAAGTTTCCAAGTTTGGAACAAATCTTTTGCTTTTGCTTTCCTAAGCACTTACATATCCATTATCTTATGTGAACTTCATTAAACACCTATGACAAATAACCTCACTCTGTAGAGGAGACAGGCTAGTTTCAAGAAGACTTGAGACTATCCCAAGTTCATAGCACTAATCAGCGCTAAGTTGGGGCTGGAAATCAAGTCTTAAAGTTTGTGGTGCGATGTGCTTGTCCCTACTTCTTCCTGAACACTTCCAATTAGTCTTTTTAAATGGCTGGAATTGAGAAGAAAGAGCCAATATTTCTCTGAGTGCTGAGTTCTCCTTAAAGAGAGGAACTGGTGGCAATGAAAATAATGATGGTGATGTCAAATAGTTCTGAGTTGAACAATTAATGTATATCTGTGCATTCTCACCAGTATACTCCTGATACTTGATTTCCTCTTGTTATCTGGGATCAAGGAATCCTTGGTCCACCTTAGATCCCTGTTACCATATACTTTCCATAGGATTTTATTCTGAAGATCCTGAATAAGGCTGGTTTCCAAACACAGGTAGTACTCTCTTTAAGACTGGGGATTTTTGTGCTTGAGGAAGGGCTCATTGAGGAAGGGCTCATTGCCTTTTTTGGGTTGTAATTTTAGGTCTGTATTCAAAAGTTGACTGTTAGCAATGAAGGAGAATTATGGTCAGAGTTGATTATGTGCCTGGGAGTTATTACCTAAAAGACATCAAGAGTTAGACTTTTGGGACTTAAGCAAACTGAACTAAACAGAGAGAGTTCTTGGGTTGGGGACTCCAAAGTTTGGCTGCTGCATTGTTTGAAGCCAATAAAACTTCCCCCAGATCCTTTTCACTCAGTGTTGTTCTTAGATCAGCAGGATTGACATCACCTGGGAATTTGCTACAACTGTAGACTCTCATGCCCCCTCAGGACTACCGAATCAGAATCTGCATTTCAGAGAGCTCCCTGGGTGATTAACATGCACATAACAGTCTAAGAAACACTTCCTGTGATATTGTGATTTATGATAAGAAATATGTATTTGGTCTTCATCCCTGTTTCTGGCACAGAGCTCCTAAAACCCTAGGAATTTCCTGTGGTGGTAGTGATAAAGGTGTCTTTTGTTATATTAATGAGGAGGCCTTTAGAAAGCTCCTAAGGATGGGGGCTGATTGTAGGGGGAGCTGACCCTGTGATTAGAGGGTCTTTAGTCCCGTCCCTGACCTCTGGGGAGGGGAGAGGGGCTGAGATTGAATCAATCACTCTGGCCAATGATTTCATCAATAATGCCTACATAGTGAAGCCTCCATAAAAAACCCAAAGAGAAGGGGTTCAGAGAGCTTCTGGGTTGGTGATCACTTGGAGGTGCTGGGAGAAGGATGCATGTGGAGAGGGCATGGAAGTTCTGCCACCTCTTCCATCTGGATGTTCATCTGTATCCTTTATCATATTATTTTATAATAAAACTATGAACATAAGTGAACTGTTTTCCTGAGTTCTGTGAGCCACTCTAAGCAAGTTAATTGAACCTGATGAGGGGGTCATGGAAACCTTTGACTTATAACCCATCATTCAGAGTCACAGGTGACAACCTGGAATTGTTATTGGCACCTAAAGTGGGGGACAGTCTGGTGGGACTGAGCCTGTGAAATGTGATGCTATCTGCAGGTAGATAGTGTCGAAATTGAGTTGAGTTGTAGGAGAGCCAGCTGGTGTCTGAGAGTTGGTGCTGTGGGGAAAACCATCCACACATTGTAATTGGGTCCCAGAATCATTCACTTCTCAAGATAGTCTTAGGGGATACTGGGTTAGTCAGGGTTCTCCAGAGAAACAGAGCCGATAGGAACTGATATATGTATAGAGACACAGCCAGACATAATGTGTAGCCAAATATCTGGGCACTCTTTGATCCAGTCAAGTTGACACATAAAATTAACCATCAAAAGACACTAAGGCACCAACTGTACCTGCTTTGGATTGAGAATTACACTGTTGCTCTTACAGAACACGGAGAGTAAACTCTCAGCCTCCATTTATTTAGAGCCAAGGACATTGCTAAGTGGCTATTGTGGTTGATTGGAGACTATGTGATTAGTTAATGTAAGCTTGAAGTTATAGTTCCAGCTATCCATGTGGTCCACAGACCAGTAATACCAGCATCACATGGGAGCATGTTACATGTGCAGAAACTCAAGCCCACCTCAGTGCTATGATAATAGAACTTGCATTTTAGCAAGATCCTCAGGCAATTTGTATGTACATTAAAATGTGAGAGACACTCACATTTAGTTGTTTAAATCTAGTTGTTTGACCCAACTAGAAGTGCCTGACCCCGTTCCTTAGCTAAGTGAAGAACATGTATTAGGTTTCCCCCACAGGCTGCTTTTGGGATGGATTATTCTGGCAGAGTTCTGAGGTGAAGAAAAATAACCAACCACCCTGTAAAGTATTGATTCTCAACGTTGGCTGCACATTGGAATCACCTGGAGAAATTTAAAAGCAGCCTAATGCCTGGGACCCACTCCCTGGTAATCTGATTTTGTTGGTCTTAGATCTGGTCTGGTCTTGGAGAAGTTTCCAACCTTTGCAGATGAGTATATTATGCAGCCAAGCTTGGAAACCACTGCTGTCAATGGAGCATTGGCTGCCCTTCTTCAGTCTAGCTTCAGTTCTGAGTCAGATCATAGGTGAAACTTTTGACTGCTTATTTGAGTTTTTCTTAACTCTGAAGTAATATTCAGGATGTGGAGAAAATGTGGGCATCTTGTGAAACCATGGGAAGAAACTATGAGAAATGCAGTGAAGGAGCGAGGCGTACATGGGGAGGCACAGGAAGGAGGAGCCTGACCCCAGTGCTTCGCCATAACCAGGGGCATATCCTGAGTGTGATTCTCATTTACCTAGTGGCATGAATTACCAGCTCTGAAGTCAGGCATCGTAACATATCCAAGCTGAGAGGGACTCAGGGAAACCAGTTGGTGCAGTTCCTGTTTTCATTTGATGAATATCTACTCTTTCCAGCTCAGTAATGATTCTTCCCTTCAAGGTCATGCAGATTTTTACCCGTAGCAGTCTCATTTGTTCTCTTCCATGCTACCATTTCTTTTTCTTCCGTCTTTCCTTCCCCCTCCTCCCTTCACTTCCTTCTTCCTTCCTTCTCTATTGAACACACAATTATTAAGCACCTTCCATATGCTTGGGCATAACTTGTCATTTTCCTTTGATTATATGTACATTGTGCTTTTCTAAACATTTCTGGTTTACTCACATTCCTTTTAAAGTTTTGTGTCTCAAGTGTGATCCAGAACTTTCAAGAAGTTCTGAAAGAGAGAAAGGGTGAGGGGAGTTTGACTTCTGAGCCTAGGATGTTTGTATTTAGCTTGTGGGTATCTTGGAACCCTTGTTTATTTTTCCTTGTTCCAAAGTGACCCACAATAGAGTCACTCCATCTTGCCAAGATCACTTTGAATTTTATTCCTGTTTTGTGGAGGTATTAGCAGATCTGCCTAACTTAGTATAGTCTGCAAATTTGATGAGCACATTGTAGATTCCTTCATCTCAACCAGCAGTAAAGATACTGAATAGGCAATAAAGAT
Source organism: Globicephala melas (assembly GCF_963455315.2). Taxonomy (NCBI): domain Eukaryota; kingdom Metazoa; phylum Chordata; class Mammalia; order Artiodactyla; family Delphinidae; genus Globicephala; species Globicephala melas. The sequence goes on from NC_083325.1 coordinate 72,942,673, forward strand.
ATTGAGTCCTGTCATACTCTGGAACAAAGGCATAGGTGTTTACAGTAACACTTGTGACCCAAGCAATCCTGCTGACTGAACTCATACTTCTTCTCAGAATCAGGCATCAAGTTCATGGGGGTTTTACTTACACAGAGAACTTCAAGTGCCGCTAAAACTGGTGTCAACAGGTCCCCTAAAGTCTCTGCTCTTTCAGTATATCACGTGCTCCCAACCACTCTCACTGTAGCCTATGGTCCTTCATTTTCATCCTCCTCAATTAACTGGGTCTTTGTCTTCATCGGCAACTTGGGCTGTGGACCATGTTTGTGTTAAAATCTCTGCATCTTGCCTTTGATATCTTATGATTTCTAACCATGACTATTTCCACCACAACTTTTCCTCCTCCCCAATTCATACTGCACTTTATATCATAAAATCTAGTCCCTGCAGTTCATTTGGAAAGCAGCACAAGAGGCTGTTTTGATGTCCATAGGTGTACCGAGGCATCTTTGTCAATGATCATGAGAAGAGTGGGTTTTAATTATTTTAAATGCTTGGGATATGATTCTTTAAACTTGTGGTGAGATAGGAGATTGAACAAACTCACTTTTGAGTCCCACTGTAACAGTTCTCTGATTGGGGTATAGAGGAAGTGCTCGGAATATTTCCAAGGCGATGATTCTTCATTCTGAGACGTCAGGTAGTCAGCAGCCGTGGCAAGGCCTCTTCTCAGTGCTTCCTCTTTGTTTGGCCTCAGATTATCCCTTGACTTAGAAATAAAATGCCAGTACAGTTAATAGTGTAACTGGCAGAAAGACATAGAGTCATTTGTCTCCATAGAGTGAGACAAAAGCCTGTATCAGCCCAAACAAACAGATGACAGTCCTTCCCTGCAAAAGAACTTTTGCTCATCGCTGTCCATCCAGAAGACTTTCAGTTTTTGCTTTAATTTAAACCACCCCTTTGAAACACCAATCATAGCTGGAAATAAAGACAAATAATGTGCATCCCTCAGACTTTGAAATCGGTACCCTGCTTTTTCTCTGGTCACGTAACTATACACACTCAGTCTCCTGTGGTAGGCTATGAATCTCTTCGCTGTTCTCTGTATATGAAATGCTTATTCCAGCCTCTAAGACTTCTGACCTTTAATGTCAATACCTGGAAAACAACCTCCCCATCCACACCTCTTTAATTATCTAAATTCTATTCCCGGTTCCACCCTCTCCGGCATTCCCTTCTCTGATTATTGCCTTTCCAGGGAGTACTTCCTTACCCTCCACAGCTTTCTTCTTCTTACTCTCTTTTGCCAGGTACTTTGACGCTTAGTGATGATCTGGCTGTAACATTTGCTGTTTATTCATTCACCCATTTGTTCACTCCCTCATCAACAAATTATTATTGAGCACCTACTATATGCCATGGATTGGAATAGGATCCATGGCACAATGGTGAACACAAGTGTTCACCTACCCTCATAGAACTTACGCTCTGGTGAAGGACACTGACATAAGTAATTGCAAATGGTATAAAATTGAAAACTATTTTAAATGCTTTCCCAGGGATAAATAGCAGGTATTTTGAGAACTCGTAGGGTGCTTCTTCTTGACAAAGTAATTTTTGAGTTGAAATAGATAGGATAATCAGGAATTATTTAGGAAAGGGTAGGCGAGAGGTAGAATGTTCCTACCACAGGGAATAGCAAACACATAAAGCTCCATGATGGAAACCTGAAGATCAATGTGAGTTGGAGAGTGGGGCATTTGCAGCTATGAGAAAAGGCTGCAGAGGTGGCAGGGCTCAGGCAGGTCGTGTCTTGTAGACCTTGTGAAGAATTTGGGTCTTTGTTCTATGAGTGATAGGAAACCATTGAGGGCTTTGTAGTGGGGTAGGACCATGGCCTTAGTTTTGTTTTGCCAATGTCACTCTGAGGTTATCTGATAAAAGATCAGATAAGAGCAAGAGTTTTGAGAAGACTTTAAGAAGATCATTTAGAAAGTTACTGCAACAGTCCAGGGAAGAAACGCTGACAGCTCCAGACGGGGTGATAGTAGTGGCGATGGAGGGGGTGGAATGATGTAGGAATTAAGGTAAGTAGGACTCTGTGATGACATGACTGTGGGAGGTAAGGGGAGTAAGTTGCCAAGGGTGGCTCCAAGGTGTTTGGCATGCACACTAGTTGGAAGGAGATGTTATTCACTGAAGAGATTGAAAGAGAACCATATTGGAGATGGGGGTGGGGGGGTGGGGTAATGCGATATGTCTTGATACTGTTGAGTCTAATGTATTTTTCAGTCATACAAGTGGAGCGCAACGTATGGGTCAGGACTTTTGAGGGGAGATCTGGACTAGAGCTATCTATGTGGGAAGCTTCGATGTGCAGACGGATGTGGGTAATGATGCCTAGGAAACAGTGTGAAATGCTTGCAGGTTTAAGTAGACCTTGAAGAATTCTATTCTGTTCTCCTTCTGTGCCCTTCATTATACTGAGCACAAGCCTGGATTCATTCATTAAGTTTAACTAGTATTTTCAAAATACTGTGCTAGTCTATAGCTACTTTTACAATGTTTATTAGTTATTTTACATATTTTAGTTAATATTTACAGGACACTATGCACTAATTGCTAGTCTTTGTTTAATTTTTATAGCTTTCCTGTAATGAAGATATAATTATATCCATTTTAGAGATAAAGAAACTAAAACTCAGAGGGATTAAGCAAATATTCAGCTCACACAGCTAGGAAGTGCCAAAGCTGGATTAGAAACCATTTTTTAAAAAAAATCCATCCTGAACTCCTGCCTATAAAAGCCAACCAAAGGAGATCTCAGTAAATACTTGCTTGTTGATTGATGTCAGATAAATGAAATGTCTGAGAATTAGTAACTTTTACCGATTTTCCATTTTTCTAATCACTAGCTGTGAAATAAGCCTCATTCTTGGGTCCACCCAATACAAGTGCCTGGCTCTGGATTAGGAAATGGTACAGAGTGTGTCAGATGTGGTCTGGCCAACATAACCAAAAACCAGGTAGCCCTGGGATCTAAAACTATTTAAGAACAGGCAAATGACTAATCCCCTCTCCAGCCTTCAGGATACACTCCTAAATGTGTGATGCCAAGTGTATTGGAGGTAATAAAAATTCATATAAAAAGAATACTTCTTGGAAGTTATATGTCCCTAGGGAGGACACGGAGGTAGGTTAACTGCGTTAGTCAGCTTGGGGGCCATAACACAGTGCCACAGACTGGGCCACGTAAACAACAGAAATGTGTTTGTTACAATTCTGAAGGCTGGAAGTCTGAGATCAGGGTGCCAGCACAGTCAGATTCTGATGAAGGCTCTTTCCTTGCCTTGCAGACAGGCACCTTCTTGCTGTGTCCTCACTTGACAGAGAGAGAGAGAGAGAGAGAGAGAGAAAGAGAAAGAGAGACAGACCGAGAGCCCTCTGGTGTCTCTTCTCATACAGACACTAATCCCATCATGAGGGATGCCCAGGTCATGACCTCCTATAACCCTAATTACCTCCCAAAGGCCCTGTCTCCAAATACCATCCCATTGGGAGTTAGGCTTCAACATAAGATTTTGAGGGGACGTAATTCAATCCATATCAGTCATGAACATTCCCTGAGACTGAAAAGTTTCCCAGAACATGGTCTTTTACATTGGGACTGTCCTGGCAAAGCAGGATGGTTGGTCACCTTGCATGGAAGGGAAGTCACTTTTTCCCCATTATTCAGGAAAAGCCTCATGGAAGAAATGGAATTTCAATGATTATTTAAAGGATAAAAAATAATTGAGAATGGCATTGAATTGGGAAAAGGATAAGTGATATAAGTTGCCAGGGAGATTACGAGGAACATTAATCCCTTCACGTCTATTAATGAGAAGCTATTAGGATATAACCCCGGAGCAGTTCTGTGTACTTTTCCCAAGGGCTTCAGAGACAAATGACTGAACTGTTATACTGTGCTATTCAGATATTCCAGGGGAGAATTTCTAACATGGTGACTGGAGAACTGGTTTTACTGAAGTTGAAGAAGTGAAATATATTTTGCTTATTCTTTCTCTGCCTTTTCTCCAAATGAGTCCTATTTAAAAAAGAATAAAGTATTTTCTGTAAAAAATGCTGTAAACCTACTACTGACAAGACAAAATATCATATAATAAATTAGTTATCTGACTTTCTAAGAAATGAGATATTTGCACATGAGTATGTATAGTGTCCATCAAATCAACTCTAAAGCTTCCACGAGCAGAACCCCTGCAGTCTCTAGATTTAAGGACCTTGAGTTCTTATTCATCACTAGTTTTGAGTAGGTACTGAAAATAAACATTTGCCAAAAAGACATGGAAATGCTGCATATTCCATGCAAAAGCATCCTGACAGGCACCATATGCAAAAGTGAAACTAGGAAATGTGTCCACATAGGGTGCATTCAGTAAGTCACTGTTTTGGCAGATGCCTCCGTCCTACATTACATGTTTTTCTCCTTAATCCTTCCAGGACAGACTATATTTCCTAACGTACAGTCTTGTAATGACCAGAGCAGTGTGATTTATTTCCCCAAAGTTGATTTTCAAAAGTTCAAACAAGTATGTAAAAGAGATGCTTTTCTTTTGTAAGTCACCAATGTCTTATTTATTTATTTATTTAAATTTATTTATTTTATTTATTTATTTTTGGCTGCATTGGGTCTTTGTTGCTGCGTGCGGGCTTCTCTAGTTGTGGCGAGCGGGGGCTACTCTTCATTGCGGTGCGTGGGCTTCTCATTGCAGTGGCTTCTCTTGTTGTGGAGCATGGGCTCTAGGCACATGGGCTTCAGTAGTTGTGGCACTCAGGCTCAGTAGTTGTGGCTCGTGGGCTCTAGAGCGCAGGCTCAGTAGTTGTGGTGCACGGGCTTAGTTGCTCTGTGGCATATGGGATCTTCCTGGACCAGGGCTCGAACCTGTGTCCCCTGCACTGGCAGGCAGATTCTTAACCACTGCACCACAAGGGAGGTCCCCCAATGTCTTTTTTAAAAATGATGGCCAAGTGCAAACACAGCTGTTATGGTGCTATAAAGGTCCTTGTTTTGTACGTTTGTTTTAACAGAGACTTATAGATTGTTAACTGCAGAAGGAACCTCACAAGTCCTTTGTGTAACACCCTATTTTTTATAATAGGAAACTGATGCCTTCCTCTACACTACATATCTGGTTGGTGATAAGGCCAGTATTGTGTGAGTTCACCTGGATCCTGTTCTAGGACCCTTCTTCTCTCACATGCCCATCATCATGTTGATGGGCAACCTTCAAATGCTCTTTATCTGTTCCAGGGAAGAAGATTGGCTTAGTTGGTGAGGATGGAGGAGGCGTATCCACTAAAAGTAGGAATACAGGGGCTTCCCTGGTGGCGCAGTGGTTGAGAGTCTGCCTGCCGATGCAGGGGACGTGGGTTCGTGCCCCGGTCCGGGAGGATCCCACATGCCGCGGAGCGGCTAGGCCCGTGAGCCATGGCCGCTGAGCCTGCGCATCTGGAGCCTGTGCTCCGCAACGGGGGAGGCCACACAGTGAGAGGCCCGAGTACCGCAAAAAAAAAAAAAAAGTAGGAATACAGTTAAGGGAGGGGACCTCTATCCCATGGCTGCAGGGGACACAAAATCTAGAGGAGCAAGTGGAGGTAAGTGGGGAGTGGGGAGCCCATGGTCAGTAAACCAGTTTTAACAGGGTGGAGCCGAGGGACCAGAGGCAAAGATCTGAGGGACCAGGGAACAGTAATCAGATGAATAGATAACATACGAGACAGAAATAACCTGGGAAATGGCTTGGTAAACCACTGTTGTCTGAAGCCAGCTTTTTTTTGCGCTGGCTGCTAGGCAGAAGATGAGTGGGCCAGCTCATTTAAAGGGCCAGTCTGGCACAGACAAGAATAAAAGGAGAGGATGCATGGGCACAGAAGGGAGTGTTGATTTTATACTGCCTCCAGAACAAGAGGCAATTTAATGAAGTAGAAAGGGAACAGGGGCTTTGGAATCAAATAGACCTGGGTGACACCTCTGCCATCTTACTTATTAGATGCATGGCTTGGAGCAGATAACCGTACCTCTCTGAGCCTCCCTCTCTCCTTTGTAAACTGGGGTTTATAATATCCAGCTGGGTGAGTTGATGTGGTTGAAGTTCCCAGCACAGAGCCCAACACATAACAGGATTTCAGCTTAGCAAATGAGTTTTTCTTCCTACATCTCTCCTCTTGCTTTCTCACCTCATCATTCTTGCCCTTGAACATACCTTCTATCTCTGAAATGCACAGTTCTGAAAGGACAGGTGAATAAGGAAGCAGATCTCCTATATTAAGGGAACTCCCTGTGACTTTGAGTGAATGAGCCATCAGTGGGTGAAGAAATGGCAAAGGCACATGATTGTACTCACGTGCTAGCAGAGCTGGACCTGAGTGTGTGTGCATGAGTGTGTGTGCATGAGTGTGTGTGTGTGTGTGTGTGTGTTTGCTATATCCTATGAATTAGGTCTTGAAGAGCCTGCCCTGGAGGAGAAATAGCATGAACAAAGACTCAGCAGAGGACATGGGGGATCTGTGACCCGATTAGCCTTCCTATACCCTCCCTCTTCCCTGCTGAAGAAGCCAATACAGAGTTCCAAAATTTCACAGATTCTTCTAAAGCCCCTTCACTCCCATCCAGGGAGTTGCCAGAATTGTCCTTCTGTCTCAGGCTGTTTCTGTCACCCGAACTTTCCAAATTTCTCCGTGAACTGCTCATCGTAATTCAGTCATTCAACCAGAATTATTGAGCACCCATTATAAACCCAGTGATGTATTATATAAGGGGCTTGCAATAAAAAAAGATAAAATCAACATTGTTCTTGTTTTCAAAGAGCTTATCATCCAAGAGGAAAGTCAGGCATTTTATAATTTACTATGATAGCACTTACATTAATTTCTAGGGCTGCTGGGACAAAATACCACAAACTGAATGGTGTAAGCAACAGAAATGTATTTGTCTAATAGTTCTGGAAGCTACAAGTCTCAGGTCAAGGTGTTGGCAGGGCCGTGCTCCCTCTGATGGTGTTAGGGAAGGGTCTGTTCCATGCCTCTCTCCTAGCTTCTTGTGGCAGCTGGCAATCTTTGCTGTTCCTTGACTTATGCTGCATCACCCCTATCTCTGCCTTCATCTTCACATGGAATTCTCCCTGTGTGTGTGCCTCTGGGTCTGAATTTCCCCTTTTTCTAAGGACATTCAATCATATTAGATCAGGGGTCTACCTTACTTCAGTATGACTTCATTTTAATTTCACTAAATATATATGCACAACCCCTTTCCCATATAAGGGCACATTCTGAGGTACTGGGGGCGAGGACTGCAACATATAAATTTGGGGAGACACAATTTAACCCATAACAGTGGTTAATGAAAACAAGGTAGGAGAAGTCCAAGGTTCTGTGGGAAAGTTCTCTTTTCTCTCTACTTTCCTAAATCCTACATATCCCATAGAGTCCTTCTCCTCCCCAGACTCCTCCTAGGCTCATCCACTCCACACCAACCTTCCTGTTTCAGCTCACGAGCCTTCCTTGGGCCTGTGTCCTCTTTCCTGTACTAGATTCTAAATTCTGTAAAAGCAGAGAATGTCTTCTTCTTCCCTTTTGACTGCCTCAGCAGCAATTAATCACCAAAGCCAGCATGTTTTTGGAATTGGTGACTTGGTGACTTTCCAGCGTGGAGCAGAGTGGTGCTAAACACCAGCCTTCCCTGCCCATACTTCTGTCCTCTCTCTAGTCTGTATCCTGCAGCCCTGTGTTTCTCTTGGTAGTAAAGCCAACAGGAAATATCTCAGGAAGCATAGCTCCTCCAGAACCTTGTCCTGCAGCAGGGACTCTGAGGAGAGCATTGGAAAGAGGCACCAGCAAATGTCTCAGCACCTGGACCACTCCCTGTGAAAAAGGCTGCAACTCAGTAGCAAGTAGCAAGTAGCAACATCCTTCATTAATGAAAAAAGACAACCTCATCAGGGATCCTAATGATATCCTTAAAAATCACAGAGGGTACATACAGAATCATGATTTTAGCAGGAATATCAGATCCAGGATTTTATTCACAGAGCTGTTAGTGTTTGACACATAACACAGAATGAAAAAAAAAAAAGAAGAACCCATATGCATCTTCATTTGCATCTGTAAAAAAATCCAATAAAAATATATGTACTTAATCTGTAATATTATATATAGGATATTGAGCCTGATTACAAACTTATGCTTCTGTGACCTTTCTGAATATACGATTGGGTTTTGTGGACCTGAAGTTAGAGATCCTGAATGCTCCTAAGGCAGCAAAGCAGATGGTGCATTAATAATGGGGGTATTAGGAGGATCGGCTTCCCAATTCCAGTGTATTCATTAATACACTTTAGACAGTTTAATTGCTTCCTGAAACACTAATTGAAAGAGGTTCATTTGCAAATGCCTAGGTTCTAATAATATAAATCTGGCACAGTGCCACAAAAGCCCCTTAAGTACCATTATAAGATGAATCGTGGCATTTAAATACAGCTACATTTTAAAAATAAAATTGGTACAACGAAATATAATGTATGAAATTTTTTTCAGAGAGGGGGAAAAGAAAACAGTAGGTGCTGAATCCTGCCAATATTGGGGTTTATGAAACACTCACCGACATCATGCACCTGAGCCTTGGGATCATGAACAGCTGGTATACTCTGTGACTTCAGTAGCACAAAGCAGAATGGTCTCGTTTACATAAACTCATTTCCTAGAGGGATAGCTATGGAATCTGTTATTTCAAGAGAATATGTGACTAAATGTTGTTACACCTTGGAAGGAAGGATTTTCCCCTTAGAATCGTTCTGCCTACTGACCTTCCTTAAATTGTATTTCATGCCTTTATAGGCATATTGATTCTACACATGCTTCGCCGGTATTTACCAACCAAAACTCTGAGCAGTTAGGCTAAGAATACATAAGGAGTTTGCTTCCATGTGAAAAAAAAAAAAAAAAACAACACAGATTGATCAGGACCTAGATTTTAGTAATTCTCAGTTTCTTTTGATGGAGTTAACTTTCTCCAATTAACGAACGTGAGTGTTGGATGGGTTGCTTTTTGGCTGATGAAGCTATGGATAAGTAAATTGTTATTAGATAACAGTGATGAGAAATTCCAAATCTTCCACCAATGAGTGGGACCTTTGGTAGTTTCCTTTCTTTATGCGAAGGAGGAGCAAGATGCTTTACACAAATTGTCATTGAATTAACTTCTAAGAGCTGAGCTCAGTTTGGTGGCAAGGATTGTTCTGAGAATAGTTGAAGTCTGCTTAGAGGAAAGACTAGTGAGACCCAAGTACAAATGCAAGGCACGGCTTTGCTATCTGATGGGCCGGGGAGTTAGGAGTGAACCTGCTCCTTTTCAAGCAGGCACGTGGCATTAAATATGAGGGAGAAGGGCCTCCTGGAGCCTTTGTGATAAGGAAGAGAAGCTGTTTTGTGTTACGAGCTACTGGAATTTTTAGGGAGAAAAGTTTCCCTCAAGAAAATGAGAAACAACTTGTTGCTTTCAAATTATTTCTGTCCTGTTGATTGAATGTTTGCTCATATTTCTACTTTGAGTCCTACCTGTGGTAAAGACCAGCTGGCTTCTGATAATATCTATGCCTTAAATGTACATGATTTCTGCAACACACACTGACTTTGATGTCAGTTATAGTTTTAAAATTACTTTTTCAGTTTAGAGAAAAATTAAAAATTTTATTTAAAATATTTTAAATATAAAAAATGATCTTAATTCTGCCTTATTTCTTCACCCCCTCAACCCTAATACCCTTGAAGACAGAGATTCTGACTTTAATCAGATATTGTATATAGAACCTGTCACAAAATAATTACTACAAAATACTGACAATTTATTTTCTCTTCTCCTTATCACATCTTCTGTTTTCTTCTCTTTCTTTCTCTTGCTTTTATCCCAAGGAGTGATCACAAGTAGACACTCAGTAAATTTTGGTTGAATTGAAATGGAGATAAATATTCTTTAGAATGAATTGAAAGAAAATCAGTTATACTTCAGCTAAGGCAGGAGGTGTACAAAGTCAAGGTGTCCCTGTATTTGATCTAGTTGCTGAACATGTGGAACTGGTGGTTTGACATCCTGCAAAGGACCAAACTTGAAGAGAGATGATTTAGCCCCACAAAATATAATTACTTGTCATCTAATCGTTCTTAGGGCCAGAAGGACCACTAAAGCCTAATGGTCCACTAAAGCAAACATACATTTTTTAATGTCTGAACATCTTCACTTCACCTCTATTTTTTGAAATTTAGATATGGCCCTTCACACTGTATTTCACTGCACACCCACAGACCTCATGCCAAGCTCGGAAACAAGGCATGTCTTCAAATGAACAATTTCCCTCCCTTTTTTCACTCCCCCTCTCAATGAATTCAGAAAACTACAACTCACTGTCAACTCCTCGTCTCTCTCATCATACCTTTATCTCTTTGGCCACTAATTTTTGCCCGTCCTGTCTCCTCAGCTTCTAATTGACTTTCCTGTCTTCTATCTCATCCTCTTTAATTCATCCTTCACGGTTTCCCATGTGAAATTTCTAAACTTTTAAGTCTGACCACATCACTCTCCTGCTTAAAATCTGCAGGTTAAGTAAGGTTCAAAAGCTTTACAAGGGCTTCCCTGGTGGCGCAGTGGTTGAGAGTCCGCCTGCCGATGCGGGGGACGCGGGTTCGTGCCCGGGTCCTGGAGGATGCCACGTGCCGCGGAGCGGCTGGGCCCATGAGCCGTGGCCGCTGGGCCTGCGCGTCCGGAGCCTGTGCTTCGCGGAGGGAGGGGGGCGCGTGGCGGTGAGAGGCACGAGTACCGCAAAAAAAAAAAAAAGCTTTACAAAGGTGTTCTTCCTTCACAGCTGCCCAGATCTTTCCCAGGAATAGAATTCTGATCCCTACTCCAGGTAAGATTGTTCTCTCCTCTATGCCTCCTTCGAGCCTTTTGAGTTTCTCTGTTGTCATATGATACACAGCCTATAATTACCTGTTTATTTCTCCATCTCTCTAACAGTTGACCTTTGAGGGTGAGGCTCTGTTTTATTTTTGTTTAAAATTTTTCTATTCTTAGTCATTTGCTGAAAGATGGGTATGTAGTAAGTGCTCCATAAATGGCTATCGAATGTAGTTGAATATAACAAGAAGGTAAACAGTAGATTTAATTTTTGGTAAGAAAAGAAACTTAAGCAGAATAAGAACCACATGGTGTTAAATTTAGAGGGGTCAAAGGCATGCCAGATTATAAGGTATTATGCTGAATATTTGAGTGCTGCATGCAACAGTATTTGTGCTATAGAAACCAGACTACTAATACCTAAGATTTGTATGATTTTGTGGCTCAGACCTTCATAGCTCCTCTGTGTAGAGTATCTAACTATGACAGAAAAAAAATGTATTTCCACATATATCTGCATGTATGTACATAGATATATGTCTCTCTGTTTCCAAAGACTGAGGATACACTTTGAAATGCATAAAAAGTGACACACTTTAATGAATTGAATATAAAATGTTACTCAGGTTATTTAATATATATCTAATATACTTTTTCAACTAGCCAAATCCTATCAGAGTTAAAAGTCTCAAATTACTTTCTTTAGGGTGATACATCTGTAATATAACACAATCCCATAAGGAATGTATTGTTTGCTGATGAGAAGTTCACCTGATACTGTTTTAGATTAGAGCCCTGAGAGAAGAGGGTTTGGAGAACTAGATCCTAAACCTTAAGGGGGACAATACCATTAACTGATGTTAAGGTCCAGGGAAGGAAAGAGAAGGGTGAAGGTGAAGAAGAGAGATTTTTGAGCCAAAATTTGACTACAAGCATGTTGCTCATATATGATTTTGAGAAAATACTTACTATGAGATTATTTCTTGTGACTGATAATTAGTGAAAGCAGATTCAAGTGATAAGGAAGCATTTAAGCAAGGCTCAGATTAAGGTAAGGGTGAGGGTGCTTTAGAGGTAGATACTTCAGGGTATAGAAGTCCTGGATTCCCTTGGCAGATCTGAAAGTGTCATCTCTAAAGAGTTAACATGCTGCTTCTCAATGTTTAAATACCTACCAATCTTAACTACTCACTATTATAAACTCCACACATCCATAGAGTTTCAGTGGCACATAGAGCATTGATTTAAGTATTGTCATTAACATTTGGATCAAATCAAGTAAGGCATTGGGTTGAATCAGGCTTCAAAAGTTATATCCATCAAAAAGGAATCAGAGAATAAAGTCTCTGGTAATGATGATAATTCTTAAAACATTCTAATGAAAACATTTAAAGTTAGTTGCCTTACAATTGTACTCATTGATATAGGCATGACTAGTTAGTGTTAATCATAAGGAAACTATTAACCACATCCATTCATTCTCAAACAAAAACCAATCTGCCCCACACCTCGCTCTCTCTCATATACATATGCACACACAGAGTGTAGATCCCTAAAATCTACAGTAAATAATTTCATCTTAACTCGTTTGCATTTTCCTTTGTACAAGTCTTGAAGAATTAGTCTTACAAATCTGATATCACAATTGAGAGTGAAAGGAGGCCTGTTTCAAGGAAAACAAGATAATTTTAAGGACTTAAACTGAATTATCTGTGTATGCCAAGTAGGTGACACTTTCATACTCATTAAAGCAAGTTCAAGTAAATTTCTGCTGGGGGACACTTCTCATGAGTTTTCTCTACTTGAATATACCGAAATCTCTTTAAATAGTCTAAAATTTCACACTGAGCACTTAAGCTGGTTTCAGGTAGGGGACATTTGTTAGATTTAGTCTGCCTAAGTATCTCAAACCCTTCCTGCTTGGGGGTTATTTCACTTTTGTGAATCTTGACGGAAGGCTGGAATTTACAGAAAGCCAGAGGCTCCATTTCTCCTTCCCTCTGTTGAAAAGGTGCAATCTTAAGTCCTAGGCTTTGCCAGTTGGCTTCTCCTGCCCCAAAGACACAGAGATGCTAAGACTATTTAGAATTCATTTTCGTGGTGGTGACATCCAGTGTCAGCAAGAGAAGTGTCAGTCAGACACTAACCATACTTTTCCTGTGGCTTGATCTTGGCCCTGATTTCTACTCTATCTACTCTCTTAGTTTAGCTGAGAAAACTTTTTAAAAGATAGTTTAAAAAATGATCTCCTTACCGTTTTAGTCAATTTATATAATTTAGGTCAATTCTTCCACACGTGTACTTTTTATCCTTTTACATGATATGCATTCTTAAAATAAATGTGTTTTTATTAAATTTCACTTGGTGGAATTGTATTTATGCGTTGTCTTTACTTGAACATGATCTCAAATTTTATAGTCTCCTTTCCCTTCTCATATCTAGTACCCTAAATCTGTGAGAGTTTACTAGAGTTTAAACTTTATAAAAGAGTAAGTTTTGTTCCGTTCTATATTTTGGTGTATTGAATTATCACTTGACATTACTATCTAATCTGGGTTATGTTTAAAAGTCAAAGTCATTAAATATTTTAAGCTTCCTTTGAGATTTGTCTTTTCTTATTAGGGCTGGGGCATGGAGAAAAGGTATATCTGCAAGAAATTGGTAATGGAGGTGCCAAATCTCATGCGTAAAAAGGGTCAAGTTCCTGCACAAGACAGGAAAATTCTAGTTTCTCTAAAGATGTACTAAAGAGAACTTGATTCCAAGTCTGAGAGTTTCAAGGATATTTATAGGTCAGCTTTTCCCCGCTTCTACCTAAACGTGTAGATAAAGTCTTAAAAAAAAGCCCAAGAAAGATGTGAACCTGGTGGAGGGGGCTGGTAGCAACTTAAAGGTCCTGACAGTGGTGTCATAGATGAATCTGCAAAGCCAAATTTGTTTTAAAATTTGTTAAGTTGTAATAGAAATCCTTTGTTTCTGGTGATCTGTCTGTCTTACACTAACAGAAAAAAAAAGAAAAAGTCAGAACTGGGCTGATCAAAATCAATCAGGGTGTAAGAAAATGCTACTCCAGATTTGCCTGCTGGGGGCATTGTCTTAGATGGCAAGTCAAACCAGCCCTCCAGAATGGTTCAGCTGTGAGGCAGGCTGCCCACCAAACAGTGTGGACAGATATAATTCAAGGGACATTGTTTGTGTATCTTCTCTGTGAAGAAATTTAGAGAGTTCTTTCTTCCCCTTCCTTCTTTCCTTCCCTCCCTCCCTCCCTCTTTCCCTCCTTCCTTCTTTCCTCCTTCCCTCCCTCACTCCCTTCCTGACTACTGGGATTTGGCTATACCTCATTCATTTTTTGATTGTAAAATATAGTCCTGAAGAGAATTTAGATGACAATGGCCAAATCTGACTTTCTACATGGCTTTTAGTAATTGATGTGACAGCTTTAGACAGACATATTGATTAATAATTCTGTCCTAGGCAATAAGTGTCCCCACCAAGCCAGTTCCCATTTTATTAGCATGTAAATATATAATCTGCATAAAATTAAAGCTGTTATGTGCTTGAAACATTGTCTGTTCAAGAGATGCTTATTCTAAAGAACAGACATGGCTGAAGTTGCTACTCTATTTTTTTTATTCAATTCTAATTTTTTCTTTTCTCCTCTTCAAAGCTATATTCCATTGTCATTATTCCTTCTGAACTATTCTATTCTCCATCTAAGGCATCTCTTTAGGGAGCTGGAAGTGATTTTGAGTATGAACATTCAGTGTTCATGTCACCACTTTTGCTAAAACTGAACTGTTAAATAATGAATTTGTGGTCTTGTTTCACACCATACTAGCCCAGGCTAATGCACTCCCATAAGAAATGTCAGTTTTCATCTAAATGCACTCAATAGCAAATGTCTTCTCCCAGGAGCACACACTATTTGTTGAAAAGAGATATGGAAATTTCAGAGTTTACATGTTGCACTTTGGGATCACACAGCTGCTTTAAAAATTAGTGCATTTGAAATAATTAATGGCTGACTGGAGGCATTCTTCTGTTAAGTATGGTCCAAAATGTTCTTGACAAATAGAATGTTAGAAATTTTCCCTAAAATTCTTAGATGTCAGTGCCTTTGGAAGACAGCCTATAATGAATGAGATTTCAGGGAGGAATAACACAGAGTTTTTCATACAGACCCAAACTTCCGGGCTCAGGACAAGTCTGCTCTAATATATTGTGAAGATTAGATGACTTAAAACATATGAAGTATCTGCAAATGTACCTCAAACATAGTAAGTGCTTAATAAAATTGTCTATTATTATTACTCCTTCTCTTAGTTCAGTAACTCATCTTGGTTTAGGGTATTCAGAAACTGATAATACTGAAACTGACAATACTGGAAAATGTAATTTCATGAACTGGGTGGTTATAGGGCTATGGGAAAGGATTGCTTTTATATTTGCACGTACCTTAAAGAAACAAATGACCTTACAAATTTCTGAAAGGTGTCTCTTAAGCCTTTCATTCATACATACTAGAGGATGAACATAACTCTAGGCTTGAAAAGAACCCTGAGGGAGGGAACCCTATTTAGGAAACACGGGTCCAAGCTTGCAAAATAGTTCATGCTTTAGTCAGAAGTGTCCAAGACTTGACCTGTGGGCAAATCTTCCTCCAGCTGGTTTAACCTCTTCTAGTGACTTCACTAGAACAGTAGATACACATGGAGTGATTTCCTGCAAGGAAATCAAATACTGAAAATCAAATACTGAAAATGCAGGAAGGGACTGTGGGACGATTGCAGATAAGAAGCACCCTACTTGGTCCAGGAATCCTCTCTCAGTCCCAGCCCTCCTATTTCTGAAAACTCCTACCTTAAAAGGTGGAAAACTCAAATTCTTTCAGGCATGTTAGTTTTATTTCTCTAGTAAAACTGTGATCCTGTGAGAACAGGCACTGTGTCTTAGATTCATGCATTACCTAGGGCTGAGCACAGTGCCAGGCATAGGTGAGCAACTGCCAAGGTTGAAGCTATGAAGACCATATCAGTATTGTTGGAAAGAAACCAGAGATAAAGGACGTAGGAGACAGGCGATCTGGGTTCTTGTCCTTACATCAACATTTTTTTGCTTGGACAAGTGTGTTTAATGTTTAAGCTGCTTCTATAAGTAAGGTCACAGCTATGGAGATTTGTACATAGAAGTTACTTATGACATTCTTGTGAAAGAATGAGTGAATACAAGAAATACCTTAAGACTTTTAGAACTGTTCTTAGATTTTTTTTAAAGTTTCCCATTTGAAGTAAGAAGTAAAACCCACACCACCACATAGATGCCTGGATACGTTTCCCATGATGCTTTCTGCTTAGAGTATAAAACCACAATGTTAGTGGACTAGAGTGCAGGTGATTGGGGTTCAAGCCTTAGCTGGTCCATCTTTGCTTGACCGTAATCAGTTTCATGAAGAATGATCCAGAGTGTGACAAAAAGAATTATTTTGACTATTGGAGGACCTATTCAGGTCAAAAAAATATCACTAACCAGATAGTCAGGTTGGGCCAAAATCAGAAGGGGAAATACGGAAGCATTAAGTGAGAAAAACAGGCTGCAAAATTATATACAAGACTTTAAGCAGAAAAAAAAAAGTTAAAAGAAGTCCGTATATAAAAAATCTGGAAGAAAAGGAACTCTGGGAACTAGGTAAAGTTCTAATTTCTTCTCTACAATTTCCATATTTTCTCAATTTTTCTAACATGAGTATGATTGCTTTATAACAGGAAAGTAAACTTTAATGAAAATAGAAGAAACTGGAATCTTTATAAATTTATTTTTGCTTTGACATTCAATAGAGGCAAAAAATAGTGTTTATCCTTAATTATCCTTCCATGAAGTTTATACCCTATTTATGAAATTCAAGTTCATCTATGCTAATGGCTGTGAAAGTCAGGCAGCCACCCTACCTGCTATCACTGTGGATTGCCTGGGGTGCTGCCTTTTCACGCTGCTGTTTTATTAATGATCTTGAAACTGAAATAATAAGGAATGAAGAAGTGTTAAAAAGACTTAGTGATATGCTACCAGCATTTGCCAAGAAAATGAAATAAGCTAAGATGAGAAGACACTGGGGAGACCAATGAGAAGCCAACTGTTCTGTTTCTCTGAGCCTCTGACCTCTGCAGTCATGATTTCTAAAGACACACTTTCTGTGGGTCAGGCTTGGGCTGTCCACCCTCTGCCTGTGCACAGACATCGGTCCTCTGAGAGGTACAGTTTGTCCTTGATAAAGCTGAGGTGGATTGATTTTATTTCCAAACATGTTTCAGTTGCAGCACAATCATAATTTGGGAGGGGAAAAAAAAGGCTTTAGGCTTCATAATACTCTCACTTTATTAATTTTTTTAATAAAGGAGAAGGATTATTCAAGATATGATTATCCAGTGGCCCAGTTTGCATAAGTTAAATTACATATCATTAATATGTTAAGTTTTATAAAATTAAAAATGCTATTAAATCATTCCAGAATCTTTATTTCCTTCCAGGCTACATGGTTTCACCACTTGTTTTATTTAAACTGAAGAAGATAATGTATTTTCAGAGGCTGTAATAGACACCAGAAGCAAATGAAAAACAAAATGGAATAGTTTTGGAGGGGGTCTGTGGTTTCTTGCTTTTGTAGACAATAAATGTAGGGGGGACTTTGCATAGAGATGCCAGGTCCTTGGGATCACAAAGACATACGTGGTAAAACAAGACTGTGAAGCAAGATCTTTAAAGCATCAAAAGAGTTCACTCAATTTTTAAAGCAGCTGATGTCTTTAATAAGTAAAGAACCAAACTGGATAGCAAAGACCAGAAGATTTATTTTACTGGGTGGTTGATATCAAATGTTTTATGCATGGGTCTCATTACTGTAGTTTTGACAAAGCTAAAGGAGCCAAAGAGAGGACTGGGGAAAATGGGCAGTAGCAGAAGGAACAGGTGATGAACATCATCATCTATGGACTGCTTGCCAATGTATGGCTTTGCATTTCATGAACCATCTTATTTACTGCTCACAAATGGTCTCTAAGTGGGGGGGTCACTTTTCATCTTCACAGATGAAGAAATGGAAGCTTGGAGAGATCAATCATTTGCCCCAGATAATATTGTACAACAAGCTTTCAAACTTTGAGTCCAGAATCCCATTTTCTTAAACACTAAACTCTCCAGACTTGGTTAGACTTTGTCCTTATGTGACTTTGAGTTCTTTATTCATACTTTTAAAAACTTTTTAAAAGTACTTCTAAAAACTTTTTTCTGTTGTCCCATACTGAGCATCTGCAAACAATCAACACCTCTAAAATGAAATTCACTTAAAGTATCAGGGCCTTCTAGTACAATGAATCCCATAAAAACACACCCAGTATTCTTGAAAAAAAAAAAGATGCTTTTTTTGATGGATTTAAACGGGACTTCAATAATAGACATATTTAACCATGTTATATTTGACCTAAAAATCACCTCAAAGTTGTCAAAGGTACCTTTGTGAAACACATCAGGTAGTGTGTGCTGATGTGATTCACTAAAGGAGATTCGACATGAATGGCTAAATTCTCAGAAGTAATGCAGCAGTTTTCACAGTGTGTATCCCCCGCACACACATACACCTAGAAATGATGAGATTCATTAACATAAGTGCCTGTGCCCTGGCCATCATGCCTTTTCCGAGTGCCTGGCAATCTAAGTGGATAACTTCTAACCCAAGACTATTCAGATTCCTCATCACCTTCCTCTACTCAAAGCTCCAATTGATTGGACAGTGATGGGTTATAGGATTTTTCTCGGAAACTGTGTTACTAGGCTTCCATACGTCAATAACCAAAGGAATAGACCTCAGAGAGGCCTAAGAGATATACTCCCAGCTTCTCTCTTTTTCCTGAGAGTTCTCAGCTTCTCATCATGGAACAGAATGATTTTAGCATCTCCTTTGTTGCTTATCAATCCGCTCCCTCTGTTGCTGTCCTTCAGTTTCCTAACTTAGAAACCTCTTCTCTGCTTTTCCCACCAGAGGTCCTGCTTCTTTCTCTCACAATAATTAGTTAGGCTTTTCATTATTTATAATAAACTATCAAGGATATGCCAACACTAAAGCGGAACCCGTTTTGCATTGATTTGTTAAACAAATATTTATTGAACCCACACTAGGCACTGTTACAGGCATTGGAAATAAATCAGTGAAGGAAAAGGCTTTTGTGAAGCTCATGTTTCTGGGGTGGGTTCGGATAACAAACATAAATAATTAGAAGGTCAGAGTGTGATAAGTGCTCTAGGAAAAAATAAAATAGGGGCAGAGGGATGGAGGTTCTGGGAGGAGGTGCCATTTTACTTTGAATGATCAAGGAAGAGCTCACTTATAAGATGACACTTGAGCAGGAACTTGAAGGAAGTGAGGGGCATCTGGGGGAAGAGTGTCCCTGGCAGAAAGACCAGCAAGTACAAAGGCCCTGGGAACAGGAAGGAGCTTGGTGTGGCTGCAGGGGGATGATCAAGGGGGAGCAAGGTTGGACGTGAGGCCAGGTAGAAAGCTAGATCATGTTGGGTTTTGTAGACCATTATAAGGGCTTGGGCTTTTATGCAAGTGATATATGAAGCCTCTGGATGGGTTTTAAGACAAAGGGTGACATAATCTGACTTTCATTTTAAAAGAATCACTGTAGCTGCTGAGATAAGAATAGGCGATATAAGGGTAAAGCAGGAAGCTGGGAGACTACTGCAGTAATCTAGGAGAGAGATGATCATAGCTTACATCCGGTGGAAATAATGGAGGTAGAAAAATCAGTTGAATTTGGGTGTATGTTACAGTGATTCTCTTAGGAAAGCTTGAAATGAGTTATTGTAAATGTTTTAAACTTCTCCAGCTCCTCAAATTCTTACACACAGCAAGAAAGTTTCATGACTTCTAGATGTCCTCTACTTTTCTCTCTCGGGCCAAAAACTGCATATATACCATAAGGAAAAAGGAAACGAGCTTGGTGATTGAGGGTCCTAAGCTGAATCCTGGTTCAACAGATATGTGACTGTGTGAGGAGTTGCTTAACTTCCCTTAGCCTCTTTATTTATAAAATGGAAATAAGTGTAGCATCCATCTCCTAGGTTTGGGATGAAGATAAAATAAAATAAATTTATGAAAAGGACTTAGTGCAGTGGCTGGTATGTAAGCAGAATCCACTAAATGAGCTATTAATATTAAAAAAATTTAAGTTACTTTTATTACTATTGTTATATGTACACTCTAATAAGTCCTCAGTGAAGGCTTAGCCCATTCTACTCTTCTTCTCTGAGTCCTGAAGCTTGCTTTCTCAGCTTCTGAACCAGTCTACTTCTTCCATACTTACATCCCAAATACCTTTCTTTTCAAAATTAATTAATTATTTAATTTTGGCTAAGCTGGGTCTTAGTTGTGGCACACAGTATCTTTAATTGTGGCATGCAGACTTCTTCTTGGCAACACGTGGACTCTTAGTTGCGGCAAGCATGCAGGATCTAGCTTCCCGACTAGGGATCGAACCTGAGCCCCCTGCTTTGGGAGAGCGGAGTCTTACCCACTGGACCACCAGGGAAGTCCCCCAAATACTTTTCTTACAGCATCTGTGGATTTCAGTCTCCCTGTTTTGCCTCCTGTCATGTACCTTCCTCATGGTTCTCTCTGTCTCTCAAACTCCTGAGTAGTTTTTCTCCTAATCAAAGGTTGATTTCATTTCCTAGGTCAATTTGGAAGCCTCTTCACTCTTATTTCCTAGATTTCAAACTCAGGCCAACAAAATTCAACTCTGAGGCAACAAAATTCAACTCTGAGGAGTACATGTTAGATCCTTGTATCTATTTACAGTTTTACTAATGTCTCTTTCCCATCCTTTGCCCTTTCCCAACGTCCCTCTTCTCAGTTTCTGTCTTTTCTTTTTAACCCATAATCAGTCCAGAGAGGCTGCCAGAGCCTTGCCAGCTTCTTCCATGTCATGCTTGCTAAACTGCTCTTACAGTATGTATTCCCTCCCCTTCTGTCCAGTTCTGGGTGCAATTCCGTTTTTCACTCCTAGCTGTCTTGTAAGGGGTGGGTATTTTGAAGGTAGGTGCCTGGGAGAAGGAGAATGTCCAGTAAGTCTTTGCCGGCTAAGGGTTTTTTTGGACCAGTTAGAAGGCCACTAAATCCTGGGTATGTCCTGACAAGCCCAACTTCTTTGTTTTCTAACAGAAGCAAATGTAAGTGCTTCACCCTGCCCAGGTCCGCTGGCTTTGTTCCACATTTCTCTTCCTCAGGGACCTAAATAACTCTGATGGATTTGCAGTTCCATAAAGCTGGGTGTGATCCTTTTAACCCTGTGCTTATGAAGTGTGCTGTGAGCCTTCCCACATCTTGGAATTTATCCATGATAATAACAATGCACTAGTCGCTTTTTTTCATTTCACATTTTCGTGATTTCCTGATGACGGCTCTTGTATTCTAGATGTGTTCCAAAGAGGACTCAAGAGCACTAATGCACACTCAATTTTTATTAAAAAAAGGTAAAGGAGGGTCTTCAGAGAAACATGATGGCATTAAGAATTATGATGGAGTATAAAACTTTACCTCTAGGATGTGACATTAATATCCTGAAATTCCCTGTTTTTTTTTAAATGTAAACCTTGCATTTTTTCTCCCTTTAATTCCTTTCTAATCAAACAAAAGCATTTAAACAGCACTTTATAATTTTCAATGTATATTTATTCACATTCTATTGTTCAAACAACATCTACAACACAGAGAACTTCACTGGAGGGAGACAAAAACAAATCATTTTTCTCCCTTCAAGGAGTTTTCTCTTTGGTTGGAAAAAGACAGAGGTAAAAAAAATTATTATTCTATAGTTGAGCTAAGGCTCTTTAATAGGTAATATATCTAGATCAGTGTGAGAAGGGGTGAAGAAGCTTCTGACACATCTCTCTCTTTGTTGGCTGAGCAAACAGCTTAATCTTCAGCTTTTCCACCTGGCTTCCTGGGAGTGCCAATAAGTCCCCACCCATTCCCCCAACTCTGGCCAACTGTGCTGGGCAGGGTTTGTGAACTGATTGCATATGTTACCAAGGAAATTATTGGGATGTCAAATGGCAGTGTCATCTTCCTGGCAACATATTCTTGAGCAGATTGTGATCCAGTGACCTACAGGCACATCATTCAAAATGCCAGTGCCACTGCTGGTCCATCCCCTACCTTTGTTCTACAGGCAGTAACCCCATCTGGCAAGGGAGAAGTACAAATGATCCAGAATTCTATTTCTTCAGTCTTTTTCTAGAGCTGCTGCTTCCAGGTTGTCAGTCAGTCACAATATCTGGCAAGGTAAAGCTGGACCCACATATATTCATTGCCTCTTTGTCCTTCTGCATTAGTTTTTCACACACCATACAAGAGGTCTCCCTGCAAGTTCAGTAAACACTACAAAGATTGCAAAGAGGGATGACAATTTTCTTAAAATATTTTGAACTGTGATTTTTCATATTTTAAACTACAAAATAAATACTTAACATATGTTAAAATATTTTGCTTAGAATAGTTCCTCATTTTATTCCCCCTGGATATCCAGTACTTTTCCATCCTTTTCTCTTTTCTCATCCTTTTTTCCTCTATCTTGAGATAATTGTGTGTCTGTGTTCTTGTACTGCCCCAGGTTTTTCCATGTCCCTTTGATGTAGACTTAGTTTGATATTCAGATGAATATTGTGTTTATTTAATTACATAAAAACATAATTCTTTTCAAAAGTCAACAACCATGTTTGAGTTTTGCAAAGCCTGCCTTACATCTAGTATGAAAGTCTAGCTTGTTGAATTCATTGATATGTAATCTTCCATTAATTCACTCTATAAGTTTTTATTGTACGTGGAGTAAGGCATGCTGCTAAGTAATATGAAGTTAGTAAGATAAACAGATCTTGGACTATATGAGAAGTAACACACAACAGAATAAGTATAATTTAAAGTTGATTATAACAAATGCCAAAAGGGAGATACTTAAAATTTGTTATGGAGAAGAATAGGGTAATTAATATTTCCTTTCTTTTTTAAGATAAAGGGAAATGTTTCCATTTTTCTTATTACATAATTGCTTGCCTATAAAACTCATTTTTATAAACTCATTTTTAATGTAAGGAGACTGCATCTACATTTGAGCAGGGAAGTAATTTTAAAACCATTCTAATATAAATGTAGGCTTAACTGGTGACCAGTGGCCATTGCTGCTGTGATACTTTATATCAATTTACTCAGTAAAGAATTGTTCTTCTGCTTTGTGCTATTAAACATCTTGGACATGGTCCCTGTCCTCACAAGCAGAAAAAGACACCACCTTGCTCTTCAAAGAATTTGTGGGGCAGGGCCGGCAGAGAAGCACACAAGTAAGTAGTTCAGTTCAGACCATGAATGGTTTCACATTGGACAAATTACTTAACATCTCTTCTTTTTCTCATCTGTAAGTAGGGAAAATAACATCTTCTTCAAAGAATTCTTCTGTTCTTCTTTTGAGATCGTGTAGTTGCTGTGGCTAGCATGTATTATGAATTAGGGGAACTCCGTAATTGATGGCCACCTTATTAAGCCATGTGGTTCATGATGGGTTATAAATTGTAAAAGGTTTGTGAAAGATTTCACAAACAGATATAGATAAAAACACATCTTGAGGCATCTCATTACTCTGGGGGAAAATAAAACACTTTGAATGTTTAGGATATTCCTAGTGGGAAATTGAAAGTAATTCACGTGCTTGCCAACTGTGGGGTCAGATTTTTAGCACTCCATGTATTGAATTCTGATAGCATTCATCTGAATTTATAGAGAATTGTTTTCTTTCTCTTTCACCTGTACTCACATGGTATCAGGGAGGCTTGATTGTTTGGCACTAACTTCTATTTTTCTCTGCACGAAGCACCTTTTTTCTAATAATTTATCAGTAAAACTTCTGTTCTCTCTTTCATCCTTGTCGTCTTCTCTCTGATCCCTTTCCTTGTCAGTCATACTTAAGTATGCACTTGTCTGGCTCATACCAGGCTTTGTACATATCTCAACTATGGCACTACAATAATCTACTGTAATTGTTTATTTGTTTTCATATCTTCCCAATATACACTAAACATATATGACCTCACTGCCTAAAACAACAACTGGTTTATAGAGGCCATCTGATAAATGTTGAAAGAAGAGAGGGAGAGGAAGAGAGGTAAAAGGACTAAGAAACAAAGAAAAACAGAAAAAGCAGGAAAGTCGTCTTTTGGTCAAATTATGTCAAGTCATTTTTTTCCTCCTTTTCTTTTTTCTTTGAATTTAAAACAGTAGAAAAGTAAAACATGATTATCATAATATAGTCAACAGAATTAGACAGAATTAAAATTTAGAAAATGGGATTATGTTTTGGTCTTTCCACTTAAAAATATACGCTAGGTGTCTTGCAATAGATCTGTTTATTTTTGCAAAGCATTCTGTAGTGTGGGTGGAGCATAAATTAAATTTCCACTTTTCTGTCAATGGATATTAAAATTGTTTCCAATATTTCCCTTTCAAACACTGCTGCAAAAAATATCTTTGCACACGAGTCAATTTTTATTTAGAACTAATTCTTAGAAGAAGAATTGATGGATTCGAGCAAATATGCTTTAACCTTTTTAACCTTTTGATAGATCTTGCCAAAGTGCCTTCCATGATCAGTGGAACGTTTCCCTACCATTGGCAACACTGGACATTTTAAACCTCAACTTTTCTTCTGGGTCAATTTTATGGATTAAAAAATTAATTTTTATTTTAATTTGCATTTACAAGATGACCAGTGAGGTAGAATATCATTTTATACATATTCATCATTTCTTAGAATTTCTTTGTGCCTATTATTGATTCATAGAGGTTTCATGCTATATTAAAGATTTTTAACTCTGTTCTGTGTCTACTGTATATGCAGTAAATAATTTCTCCCAGCCACTTAGTAGGATTTTGGATAAAATTCTTATAAAGGTACACTGTGTAATGTAATCTAAGTTCTTTTTTTTTTTTTGCGGTACGTGGGCCTTTCGCTGTTGTGGCCTCTCCCGTTGCAGAGCACAGGCTCAGTGGCCATGGATCACGGGCCTAGCCGCTCCGCGGCATGTGGGACATGGGATCTTCCTGGACTGGGGCACAAACCCGTGTCCCCTGCATAGGCAGGCAGACTCTCAACCACTGTGCCACCAGGGAAGCCCTAATCTAAGTTCTTTATAGTTGCTGATCTATGTGTCATTTGCACAGTGCTTCTGTGTCAACAAGAATTAGCCAGGGCCTTCCAATCCCCAATGGTGCTGTGTAACAAGGATTTCACACCACCTCAGTCCCAAAGGGGATCAAATTCTATATGTAAAACAAGGAGTTCCTTGTGATGCTGAATATTTAATGAAATTTTGCTCTAGGTTGGGCTGATATGATATGCATGTGATGCTTTCCTCCTGGTGAACTCCTTGGTGTTCTGAAAAACAGGATAGTGATTCGGACATGCCCTTCATTGTTTAACAACTTCTTTCAAGAGAGAGACTGCACACCTGCAAATTGTGCTTGCATCTGATCTGGCATGATCAGAACCCTCATTATCCTACAGCAGGTAGATTCTCTTAAGGGTAATACACAGGGCTGAAATTTTTCACTTAATTTTTGTTTCAGACTACTAGGTCAGAGGATATTTATTATATTTGCTGGTTCATTTTCCTTTCACTCTTGTTTGATTTGAGTGACAGATGAAAAAATTTAGACAATTTACATCACCTTTAATGGAATCCATTAACTCACGACTAGCCTTGGAAAGTTACCTCCACCTGCTTCCATCCCTCCGCGTTACCAACCAGAGTTTTACTATATATGTAGAATAAATATATTTTTATAACTCCTTTTTCTAAGGAATTTCCTAGGACTTCTCACAACTAGAAAAGAAGAAAACACTTGTCTAGAAAGAAATCCAAATTCTTTGTAAACCTCAGAAACATCATCTATTTATGACACACAAATGTATTAATCTTGTATGGATATTTTTCAAGTTCATACCAAGTTCAAGCTCATCTGTCTGGATTTTAAGACTAGCATTGGGCCCTACCATATTGATCCCCACCTACTTCCTCTCCATTAAAAAACATTAAGGTACAATTTACATATAACAAAATTTACCATATTAAAACATACAATTTGATTAGCTTTGATAATGATATATAATCATGTAACCACTCATAATCAGGATATATATATAGAGAGAGAGAGAGAGAGACAGAGAGAGAGAGAGAGACAGACAGACAGACAGACAGACAGACAGAGAGAGAGAATATTTTTATCACCCTTCTGACCCTGTGTAGTCAAAAGCACCCACAGGACCCCAGGCAAATATATTTCCTGTTCCTATAGTTTGGGCTTTTCTAAAATTTTATGAAAATTGAATCAGACAGTAAGTAATCATTTGTATCTGATGTCTTCGACTTAGTATATTATTTTGTGATTGATTCATCTGATTGTCATGTGTTTAAATAACTTAATAACTTGTTCCTTTTTATTACTGAGTAGTATTCAATTATATGCATATGATACAATCTCCTAACTCACCAGTAGATGTGTATATGTATATATATATATGTATATATATATATTATATATATATATATTATATATATATGTTGTTTCTAACTTTTTGGTTATTCAGAGACAAACTGCTATAAACATTCTAGTAAAAATCTTTCTGTGGGCATATGTATTTGTTTAAATATCTACAGGTAAATCTGATGAGTCATATGGTAAAAGTATATGTAAATAGGTAAGAATTGCTGAACTGCTTTCCAATGTGATTGTATTATTTGCATCCCCGTCAGCAATATATGAGAATTTTAGTCTCTCCAAATCTTTCCTAGCACCTGCTATTGTTAGTCTTCATAATTTTAGCTACTTTACTGGGTGTACAGTAATATCTCATTGTGGTTTTAAATCTGTGTATTCCTGGAGACTAATGACATTACATATCAGGTGCTTATTTATCATTCATATATCTTTGGTAAAGTTTCTGTTCAGATCTTTTGCTTATTTAAAAAATTGAATTATTTGGATTTTTATTATTGAGTTGAAAGAATTTTTTACATATTCTGTATACAGTACTATGTGAAGTCTATCTGTATACAGTACTATGTGAAGTCTATCTTGTGAAATATTTTCTTCTAATCTGTGACTTGTCTTTTTATTTTCTTAAAAGTGTCTTTTGAAAAGCAGAAGTTTTTCATTTTGATGAAGTCTAATTTATCATTTTTGTGTGTGTGTTTTGTTCCTTTTGTGTGCTAAGAAAACTTTTCCTAGAAAGGTTACAAAGATTTTCTACTGTGTGTTCTCTAGAACATTATAGTTTTAGCTCTTACTTTTAGGTCTATAATCCACATCAGGCTAATGTTTGTATACTATGTGAAGTAATAGTCAAGTTTCATTTTTTGTGCATATCTAATTGCTTTAGAATTATTTCCCCCACAGAATTAATGTGGTACCTTTGTTAAAAATTTATTGACTATATAAGTGTCACTCCATTTCTGGACTCTCTGTTCTCTTCCAGGGATTATATACATCTAATCACACCAGTACAACACTCTCTTGATTATATTAACTTTATGGAAATTTTTGAAATCATGTTAGGTCCTTCAATCTTGCTATTTTTCAAAATTGTTTTGGTTATTCTAGGTTCTTTGCATTACTATAGAAATGTTAGAATCCACATGTTAATTTCCACACACACACACACAAACCAATCAAACAAAACCAAAAAACCGTAGACCAATTTAGGGAGAATTGACAGCTTAAAGATATTGAGTCGTCTGATCCATGAACATGGTATATATCTCCATTTTTTGGGAAGCCTTAATTTCTCTCAACAATGTTTTGTAGTTTTCAGTGTATAGTTTTGCACATTTTTCTTACATTTAACAAAATCTTGTTAAATTTTGCAGATATGATTAGATTAAGGAGCTTGAGATGGGAGGGTATCCTTCATGGGCCCAGTGTATTCACAAGGATACTTATAAGTATGAGAACCAAAGAAGATGTGACAAGGGAAGCAGTGGTACGAGTGATGAGGGGCCATGTGCCTAGAATCGTCATATCTGCTATTAAACCCCTCCTCTGATTTCTCATTAACAATTATATATTTTAGTTCTAAAAGTTACATTTGAAGATTTATTTGAAGATTTAAGCTTTATATTTTCAACCTTTTCATCTATTTTTTGACCTTACAATATAGAATAATATTGAATAATATTTTTTTTAAAGTCCATATTTGATAACCTTGGTCACCTATGGATCCATTTTATTATCTGTTTTATTTTCAGTTGGTTGGTCCTACTTCATGTTATGCATGGAAAGTTTTGTTTGAGCACAAGGCATTGTGTATTAAAAAAGTTACAGTGTTTCTGGCTGATGTTATCTTCCTCTGGTGATGATTTCCTTGTTGTCTGGTAGACAACTATCAAAGAGCAGATTACCTCTAATCAGGACTTGAGCTCATTAAGGGCTGTGTTGCCATTGTTGTTGGGATCAGACTAGAATGGACCATCCAGGTTGTATGTAAAGCTCTCCAGAGGCACCAGTTTAGAGACTGGACTGTTTACTAGGATCCCTCCCCCTAGGAAACTAGTTTTTGTCTCCTCCGTTCCTTGTGACTTAAACATTTTGCTCTGCTATTCAGCTTGCTTTTTTCCTGCTTGGTTTCTTAGCCTCTTACTCTGTATGCTTTAAGGATTTGGCAAATATTTGAAGAGTCTAAACTTTTGGTTATCAATCAGGGTGATTTTGCTCCTCAGCAGATATTGGACAATATCTTAAGACGTTTTTGGTTCACAACTCTAGGTGTGGGGGTAAGGGTGGGTTCCTACTGACATCTAGTGGGTAGAGGCCAGGGATGCTGCTAAATATTCTACAGTGCACAGGACAGCCTTCCCTGATAACGAATTATCTGACCCAACACATCAGTAGTGTGGAGGCTGAGAAACCCTGGTCTGCAGCACTGAGGGTCCAGTTTACTTTCCTCTCTGTCTTCTCTCATGGATCTTATTTCCTCCAGACTTGATTGCCTTGGCAGCTGCAAAAATTCCTATTTTTTAAAAAAATCCTCAGCCTCACGAGATATTAAATATCTTTGCTAGTTTTCTGTTTTGTAGCAGTGAGTCTCTGCCAAGTATCTCAGCTTCACCTCCTGTGCCAAGAATAGACAAATCACCAGGGGTAAACATGGCTTCCAGAAAGTTGTGCTCACTTCAGTGTGCCTCCTTTTCTGTAGGATCATGCTCTGCAAGTCCAAGCAGCCTCCTTATACCTCCAGAGTCTCAAACAAAGTTTTAAAAATTTAATCTAGCTTTTTCAAGTTGTTTTTGACCAGAACATGGGCCTTTTGCAGCTTGAGGCCATAGTCCTCCAAGCTGATGAGGAAGCAAGATGTGGTAGATGGACGTTCAGCTCAGAGGAGTAACCGTGGAGAAAAGTGTTCCATACTATATTGGAGGTAGGAGGCAGGCTCAGTGTCTCCTTCTCAGTCAGTAAAGGGAGGCTGAAAAAATCTTTTGCAGAAAATCTGCTTGATCTATGGCTTTAGAGGAAGCTGTGAGCTAGAGGTAAGAGGGAAAAAGAAAGAACCTCATGACAAGAAAACCAGCAAAGCTACCAGCTCAATCTGTAACACTCTCAAGAATCACTGACGCAAAGCCTTCTCATGCCATTTAATACCTAGTTCTTGGGCCCGGCAAGAAGCAAACTCTGACTCTCTACATTGAGAAGACTGAGTCCAGAGCGGGAAGGTCCCTGCACCTCAAATGAGACTGCAAATACCACTCTCAACCACATGAAGAAGTCACGTGTTATGAAAGAAGGCTAACATTACTCATAATTCCTATGTCAATTCATTCTTATGAGATGAATTTAATATTATTTTAAATAATTAATGCAAGCATGTTTAGGATGTCAAAAGATAAATAATTTGATAACACCCATCAAAATGAAGAGATTATAATAAAAGTAAACTGGAAGAAAATGTAAAGTTATCAAATTGTAACCTTGGAATTTATGAAAATTGAAATGAAAGAATATAATAGATTAGAGGATGCATGGAATGGACCCCAAGGAACAAGAATCATTTGAAGACTATACTGCAGAATTCACCCAGAATCAAGCAGCAACAGGAAAAAAGTGAAAACTGGAAAATTATTAAGTGGATGGTAGATTGATAAGCCCCACCATACGTCTAGCAGGAATTCTGGAAGAAAAGATAGATGGAATGGTAGAGAAGCAATATATAAAGACATAATAGGTGAGATTTTTCAGATTTTAAGAAAGTCTGAGTCCTTAGTCAGAAAATACACAACAGATGCCATATTGGAAGAATAAAAACAAATTCACGCTGTGACATTTAAGAGTGAAATTGAAAAACATTAAAGAGAAAGTGAAAAAGCTTAAAAGCTAGCAGAGAGAAAATATAGATTATCTACACATAGATTGTAATTTGACTGTGAACAGATATCACCCAGAAGAATTTCCAGAAGACAATAGAATCATATATTCAAAATCCTGAGGGAAACTCACTGTTAACCTTGACTTTTACACTCAGCTAAATCTCCATTCCTGAGTGAGGATAAAGTAAAGACATTTTTCAGTTACACAAAAACTGTTACCACTTACAGAATAATATCAAAAGATTTATTACAATATGCACTTCAGGTAGAGGAGATGTGAACTCAGAGCATGGAAAGGGGAAAAAAGCAAGCATGGAAAAAATAAAATTATGTCTGTACGTGAAAAATAATTTTTTGTATTTCAAAAGGTAAAACTAAAAATATAGACAGCAATAACATAACGAGAGTACTATGAATTTTTAAGGCATGCTAAGATTTTTGATAAGTTTTGCAAGGGAGGAAACACTGAATAACTTTAGCTTTAGTAGAAAAATGTGTTGTTAAATTTGGGTAAAGTATTTGAAGATCAGTAATGTAATTTACAGTTTAAAATCAGTAGAGAAAAGTGGAATATAGAAATCTTTATTAGTCCAATAGAAATCAGGAAAAATAAAAGAGAAATAATGAATCAATTTAAAAGTTTCCTATAATAAATATATAATTTATTTAAGAAAATAAAAAGGTTAGTAGAAGAAAAAAAATAGACCAATTTCACTTTTGGTTATAGATACGAAAGTCTGAAATAAATACCAAGGAATAGACTTCAGTGGTATCCTAATTAATAACAAAGTATGACAAAACAGATTTTATGTCAATAATGTGAGGCCACCGTACTATTAACTATGTTAACTATATTCATGGCAAAAAAATCAGAAACTTGACAATATCAAATGTTGGCAAGCAAACAGAATTTCTTTGAAAAAAACCTTTGTTCTAGGACTGAAATAATTACTCCAAATAATTTTTTTAATGAAAAAACTCAGCACACAGAAGTAACCAAGAATCAAAGAAAGAAAACATCATGAGAATTTGCCATAGGCATGCAAGATTATTTTAATATTAGAAAATCAGTCAGCGTAATTCATTATACTTAAATAAACAAAAGACAATTCATACTGTCTTTTTATAATATGCCTCAAAAGAGGCATATTATAAACTTTACACATGATTTTTAAAATAACTTAGGGAATTAGGAATGGAATTTACGGCTAAAATGAACAACAGTAGAATCTACTGTTAGACTGTTAGGTTTCAAACAATCTACAGGAAATATGTTGCTTAATGGTGAAGTGTAGGAAGTTTCCCCGAGATAGGGAACATTGCACAGTGTGTCACCATCATTTCTCACTTGGATTACTACAGCATGCTTATATAGTCTCTCTGAGAAAAAATTAAGACGTTTGTCAGATTGTGACAATCTCAAATCCCTGATGACTTTCCATTAAAAAGGGGGTTCCCTACATCATCTGGCTCTGTTACCTCTTCTATTATTTCTTACCCTTAGTCATGCTGTTGTTGTTTTCTTTTTTGTGGTACGCGGGCCTCTCACTGTTGTGGCCTCTCCCGTTGCAGAGCACAGGCTCCGGACGCGCAGGCCCAGTGGCCATGGCTCATGGACCTAGCCGCTCCGCGGCATGTGGGATCGTCCCGGACCGGGGCGTGAACCCGTGTACCCTGCATCGGCAGGCAGACTCTCAACCACTGCGCCACCAGGGAAGCCCAGTCATGCTGTTTTAACCCCACTAGACTCCTGGTATTTCTTAAACATGCCAGACACACTCCTGCCTCAGGGCCTTTGCTCTTGCTCTTTCCTCTGCCAGGAAAGCTCTTCTACCAGATATCTAACTGCCTATCTCTTACCACCTTTAAGTTTTTTCCATTATCATCTTCTTTAAAGGGTCACCCTGACTCCTGTATTTAATACTGCAGTCCCCATCTCTAGCTCCCCCTTACCTGATCTATATTTTCTTTTACGTGGAATTTATCGTTATGTAACATATAACTTTTGTTATATGTCTTACATATTGTTTGTTTTCCTCTGCTGTGACGGAAGTTTCACCAGGGCTGGGATCATGTCTTTTTTATATCCCAGGTGCCCCGGAATAGTACATCACATTTAGTAGGCATTCAAGAAATATTTGTTAATTGAAATGAGTAAATTATCTGCAAAAACTGGATACATTTAGAAGTGTGTTTTAGAAAAAAAAAATGTTTGGTGACCTTGGGTCTTTTGAATGAATTACCTGTATTCTAAAATGAGTACTTTTTTTGTGCATACATTAGTAATCACTATTTTATTCATTTTAAGTACCCTTTTTCCCAGTAAGACTTCAAGATTTTTGTAAGAAATACTGTATCTGACACCACTTGTATATGTCCTAAAGTGGTATGAGAGGCTGCTTTCTCAATGCTGTTTTCAACTAGAAGACCAATCAATCAATGTTTGATTGATTTTAAACAGTAAGAACACAGTTCATGGAGCAAAAACCATTAAATTATTCACTCTGCTAAATAAATTCTCCCAACATACATACATATGTAACACACATGTGGTTATGCATAGCATCTCTATACATGCCTTCACTGGTATGGTAGGAGTTTTTATGTTGCTGAAGATATTTGGATGCTAGCCTTATAACTTACATTTACTACATTCAATATTGAAGCAAGAGTCACTTATCCTCCTGAATGTCATTTTTCTCATTTGTGTTAAAGATAGTAAACTGGGTAAGCTTTAATGATTTGATTTACCCAAATTTTGATTTTTCTTTTTTTTTTTCTTTTGTGAGGAAGTAAAGATGGGTGCTTGGGAAAATAAATGAGAGAGACTATAAATTAATTCTCCCACATGCATCTTTTTCTCAGACAGGCCCGACTACTGTGTGTGCAATACATCCTGCTGTTTCAGGCACCTGTGTCTTCACATATGTTGTCCTCCCTACCTGGAAACTTTCCTTGTTCAGGTATAAGGCCTGTCATCCTTCTAGGCTCACCTGAAGGCTTACTTCCTCTGAGTATTCTGACTCTCCCACCCCCCCCAGCCCTGATCCTTGGCCTCCTCCACTTCATGTGCAAAATAAGTGTCAATAAATACAAACAAAACCTGAATATCAAAAATTAATAAATACTTTTTGATCTTTGCTCTGTATTCAGCACTATGCTAATAGCTTTATTTGTATCATCAAGTTTAATCCCTCTCAGTGATGCTGTGGTATATTCGGTGTTACTTCCAGTATTTACAAGTGAAAATACTAAAGTTCAGAGACAAATGATGACTTCTCCAAATTCATAGAAACAGTAACTGGTGGAGGTGGAATTGTACCTTTTGATTTCTTCAAGGCATGGCCTTTTTGTGTTGAATTGTTAGTTGATTAAATTGTCTGTCTCTTCAATGATATTAGAGGCCTACATTGGAAGAAATGCTATCATTTAGGTTTCATATATTTCATGTACACAGTGCCTAGAACACTTTCTGATAAAAGGCAGGCATAAGGTAACTGTAGGTTGATTGAGAAAAACGGATGAATGAACAGTGCATGAAGGAGGTGGCAAGAGATGAGAACATATGGCAATTTGGAACCAGACTGGGGAAGGCTTTTCACAATATCCCATGAGCTTCATCCTATAGATTTTTAGATGTTAATACAGCACTTGACAAATTGAAGAATTACATATCAAGATACACATTTTCAAAAGATACCCGTGGCAGGCAAATATGGGGGAAAGCAAAACTGGAGACCGAAAGAGCTCTAAGGTTGTTGCAGTAAACAAGAAGCAGATCACTGGCCAAGGCAACAGGAACGTTAGCAAATTACTCGGCAACTTAAAACACGAGTCAGGAGTCTGGGCAGGCTGAAATCAAGGTGTCCGCCAGGCCCTGTTCTCACTTGCAACTCAAAGTTCTCGTCCAGTGTGATTGTTGGCAGAATTCACACCAGAATTCGACCGAGGTCCCCATTGTCTTGCTGGCCGTCACCTGGGGGCTGCTCTCAGTTCGAGAGGCTGTCTACAGTTCCTCACTTTGTGGCCACAGCCCTCTCATAACATGGCAGCTCACTTCTTCAAACCCAGTAGGAGAATCTCTCAGTCCAGATTGCTAAGACGGAGTGGTATATAATATGGTATAACTGTAGGGGACTAGCCCATCACCTTTGCTATATTCTATCATCTAGAAGCTGTCTCAAGTTCTGTCTCCACGCAAGGGGAGGGAACTGCACAGGGTGAGTACTCCCTGTGGCTCAACTTAG
Source organism: Globicephala melas (assembly GCF_963455315.2). NCBI lineage: Eukaryota > Metazoa > Chordata > Mammalia > Artiodactyla > Delphinidae > Globicephala > Globicephala melas. The sequence continues at coordinate 72,977,311 of NC_083325.1, forward strand.
GGTGCCTTTGCTGCAGGATTCATTTTAAGGTCAGACAGTGAGGTGCAAGGCTTGGCTATCTAACATACCAGCAGCAAGGAAGCAAGGTACAGTGGTGAAGTTTGGAGACTCCAAAGCCAGACTGCCTGGGCTCTATATCACCATGGGCAGTAACCTAGACTCTCTTTGCTTTACTTTCCTCATCTGTGAATGAGGAAAATAAAGCATTGCTATTAAATGAGGTAGTTCTTGTAAAGAACCTAGAACTTAGTAAGTGCTTATCATATGTTCACCAGTATTACTACTATACATTGACCAAGATGGCCTTAAGATTTCCTTCAGCTTGGCTGCACTTTAGACCACCCCCCATCTCCCTTTTCTTAGAGCATGTAGTTTAGAAAAACTGCAATTGTAAATTATTTCTCTGCTCCTTTGAGATGTAACTATTCTCCTAGCCTCTTGCCAATTTTACAACCCAGGAATGACTTTCTCAAAGACCTGGGAGACATCCTTTGAAATGTTATCATCAAGAAAGATAGCATCCCTGTCTCCCAGTCTCTGTGGGAGGGTAGGAGCCTAACTTTGATAAGGGACAATTAGCAAACACAGGTGGCTTAATCAGATTGGCCAACCCCTGTCTTAACTTCCTCTAGTACTTTTTTACTAGCTCACCCCAGTGCTTAAAAACCTTCTACCAGGAATTTCCCTGGTGGCACAGTGGTTAAGAATCCGCCTGCCAGTGCAGGGGACACGTGTTCGAGCCCTGGTCTGAGAAGATCCTACATGCCTCAGAGCAACTAAGCCCGTGCACCACAATTACTGAGCCTGTGCTCTAGAGCCCGTGAGCCACAACTACTGAGCCTGCGTTCCACAACTACTGAAGTCCATGCGCCTAGAGCCCGTGCTGCGTAACAAGAGAAGCCACCGCAATGAGAAGCCCACGTACCGCAACAAAGAGTAACCCCCCCCCCGCCACAACTAGAGAAAGCAATGAAGACCCAATGCAGCCAAAATGAATGAATGAATAAATAAATAAATAAATGAATAAATAAATAAAATTTATAAAAACAAAACAAAACAAAAAAAAAAAACTCCTACCATTTGACATTGAAAAATTTTATTTCAGTGGAGTTGAGTTCAATCTCTCTCCCCTTCTACAGTAGTCTTAAAGTCTTTCTTGTCTGTCTGGTACTCTGTATGGTACAACTTTTCTTTGGCAATAGCACAGCAATCCATGTGGTAACCCTCCTTTTCTGACCTGGCTCATGGTAGCAGGTTTGGAATATGGCCAACAGGCAAAGAAGAAAATCAATGATTTTTGGCATCATTCTACCTCCTCTTTTCTCTACCTATTTTCCTTGAGTGACTGTTGCCCTCATGGACATCTAGGCCCTTCATGTAATGCCTATACTCCAGACCTATTGTTCCCTTTCCTACTTGGTCCATATAACATCTGTCATATAATAAAAGATGTCAAACAAAAATTTCTCAGTAGTAAATGCCAGATGATGACTCCTTGTACTGTGTCTTCCAGGAGAATTTCCATTTTAACAAGGGGACTTCTTTGCCCAAAAGCATTTTCTCCAATCATGGAATTTTATCACTAATTCCAACCCGGGGTAAGAGGCATTATTAGATATTTGCACTCTCTAGAAACTTGCAATTAACTGAAGAAATTGCAACCTATTTAGCTTACAAGTAGGCCCTGATTTGTAGAAATGGACAGGTCATATGTTCACACAGTAAAGAAATGAATGAGCAGATCCACAGTGAAACAGAGAGCAATACAAATCCAAGTTATATGGTAAAATTAAATAATAACTCATTAGTTCTTTTCTGTCGCTAAGATACAAATAGATTAAATGGGATATATCTTCACTTATAATTGTCAAAAAGTTTAAAAATAATTCAGTAAGTCTAATACATAAATGTCACAGAAGCTTTATCTTTAGGTATAAGCAGAAGTCCTACCAGTTTAATACATATTCTTCCAGAGAGAGTTGCTCATTCTCAAGGACTAATCATAACTTCAGAGAATACTAATATTTGAATAAATAAATCTCTTTAACTGAGGCAATGTAGGACCATATATCAAAAACTGTGTGTGTGTGTGTGTGTTGGGGCTAGTGCTCGGACTACCTATATAACAGTGTAGATCTACACTAGATCTTTCAAACTTAGGAAGGAGGTTGTAGAACCTATGGGAGGACATTCTGTTGACTGAAGAATATTAACATTTCAGAATATAGTATCTGCATTTCTGGAGAAAATGTTGATTCTGAGTGACTTCTGATTTTGGAAACTCAGTTGGACTCCTTGCATTCGTACAATCCTAAATATTGACTCCCTAACAGAGAATGCTGCTTCTAGTCACTTGTTTTTGTGAAACTAGAAATTCTATTTTGAGAATGAGGAATCCAATGAAACCAGCTATAAACTCATCAAGATTTTATCTGGGTTTTAATAGTTTTTCAGTTTTAATAGAGTAAAATTAAGTGGTGGGTTTGAAAAATGAAAATAAATCAAAAAAAGCAAACATCCAAATGAGGCCAAAACAAAACAAAACCCAGTTCTCCTCAAACTCAAAGAAGTGACGCTTTCTTGATTTATCTTCTAGATGGTGTCAGAGGATTTCTTGGTTATTCAGGCAACATGTTCTTACAAAACCAGGCTCTTTCCGGCTGTTTTTGAGGGCTGGGATTTGGAGTGCAAAGACAGGTGGTGACCTCACCCCCTGGGTGTCATGCACATTTTAGTACAATAGGACTTATGAGTTCTGAGTAAAGCTCCCCATTTGATCAGGGTTATGCTATTCTGTGGGAAGACAGAAGTGCTGGGGAGAGGAGTTATGTTTCGGTGGCAGAGTGAGTTAAGTAGCATGTTAGGGACTGTTCCAGTAAAGGAGACCCTGTGAGCAAATGCCAGCTCCTTAAATCTCCTTGCACTTTCATGCATGAGACAATGTCAGTGATAAATGACATGGAAACTTAACCACGGTGAAGTATTTAGACAGTCTCTCTAGAATTGAGCTGGTCACATATAGATCTAGGAGTCAACCTTTTCAATCTGCAGGGAGTGGCCAAGATCATGACCTACAACCAAGGCAGGAGGGGAGGCTTAATTTGAATAAACGGAAAAGTGCTGTGAGATAGGCAGCCTCTTCCTTTATTAAACAGAGAGAATGGGACAGGAAATTAGATCCCAGGTTATTGTGGACATAGCTTTTTGATACATTTCAAAAGGCCTGAACTTGACTTCCTGGAATTATTCACACACACACACACACACACACAGCCTCTTGCATGCAGTACTGGCAGGGAGAAGCATGTAGCATGCACTGTTGGCCCCATCACGTAGAACATCCACTTTTACTCTCAGTGAAGCTCTGAAGACATAGAGCCTAGAGCTTCCCTCTCAGGTTGTCTGCTCTAGGGCTCTGCACGGAACAGCCATGCTCCTCATCCTCACTTGGTCCTTTGCTGTTAGGGACCAGAAGTGCACAGACAGTATGGGTGAGAGCAGTGATGTCTTGGCTGTTGAACAGAACTGTGTAAATTTATGATTTCCCAAATGCTTTCCCCAATCCTGCTTTCTGACACAGAAGTTAAGACTTTAATTTTGCAGAGAGATCTAAAGCTCTGAGTCAGCCTGGGAGGAAGCACCAAGACAACCCCTCACCTCCTTAACTCAGAGACTGGAGGCTGAAAGGGGAATAGGAGAGGACATTGGCAAAAGGGGAGTGGGGCTTAAAGGAACACAGGATGGCTGTAGATGCACGTACAGCAGAAAGGACGGGAAGTGACAACTAGGCACCCTCTTTGGTTCTGGTTCTTAGAAATGGTTTCAGTAAAAAGGCCTAAGTAAATAAGGAAATCATTTCTTCCCCAGACATCTCTCCCATTTCCAATGGCATTTTTCTTTCAGTCTTGTAACATCTTTTACACGTCCAACCGAAACTGACAGTATCAAAAGTAAAACATGAAGCATATTTCCTGTAACCGTCAGAGAACTGGTATATTGACTGTACACTCCCCACATGCACAAGCTGCTATTTGCAATCATTGGGGTATAAAGAATGCCTGGTACAGGGAGAAGAACCCTGGGCTGGCTGTGAAGAGTCTGGTTCAAGTCATGGACCCATCGTTTTACCTCCCCATCTCAGTGAGCAAGAGGTTCCAGAATATTCTGTATTTCACTTGAAAGTAGTGTTGAGAGGATATATAGCATATTCCTGCCTTATTAAAGCATCAGATGAAAAGTATATAGATATGTCATGTGGGCCACAGAGCACAACTGATTACTACGTGTGCTGATTTTCTTTGTTGGTTTTCCTTGTGTCTATGGGGCAGGGAAATAATGGCACGGAATTATATGTGTGCATAGTCATTGCCTTTTCTTCCATGGAGCTCCTCTTGGGGCAGTGTCCAGAGTATATTTTGACGTTTAATTCTGATGTTTTACTGTCAAAACAATAGGATATTCAAAAAAAATCTATAGAACATCACCTAGAATCTTACCATCATAAGTAACATAAATATATAATTCATTTTACATTAACTTCTGCTTTTAACTTTCATATATATTCATATTTTAAATAGATGCAATCATAAGGTACACATGACATAGTATTTTATCAGATAACGTCATATGGTAAACATTCTAAGCATTCTCCTGTGCTTTTTCCTAATGGTCATAATTACTGTTTTCATGGCTGCATCATGTTATATCAAGTTGATAGATCATATTTAATCAACTCTCTCTTACTAGTTGTTTGTATCACTACCACTGTTTTGGCAAAGAATCTTGCAAAAGAAATGCTCTGAATCCATTTTTTTTTTTAATGTGGCTATGGATTCTAGCACCTTGAGAGTCTGCAATGAATGCTGTGGATTTTGGTTCCCAAATTACGGAGATGGTGAGCTGGCCTTCATTTCAAGAGCTGAACAATTGAGACTGAGTACTGCACACCCCAAATCTTCTTCGCTGTCCCCGTTTTAGACCCCTCTCCATGAGGAAACTAAAAACAAAATTAAATCCACTGTGCATAAGACTTGAAACCTGTATTCTCTCCCTCAGCACTCTAATGTGTTTGAAGGGAGCTACTGTATAGTGAAACTGCCATCTCTAGGCAGTTAGTAATGGTTAAGCTCACAGGATCTGACTCAGAGATCTGGGGTTACATCTCTGCTCTGTTACACATAATGATTGAATAGCCACAGAAAGTTACTTCATCATTTTAAGACACAGTCTCCTCAGTTGAAAACATGTGGAACACATGAGACAGCAGAGGTAAAATTGTCAGCACTTCTCTGGCATAGTCAACCTACCATAGAGCATAGCTATTGTCATTATTATGATTATTATGTGTCTTCCAGGTTAAGCACCTTAGGCAAGTTATTTAACTTCTCTAAGCCTCAATTTCCATATCTACGAAATAGAGCTCAGACTAGGATCTACCTGATGGTGTGTTACAAAGATTAAAGAAAATAATGCATGCACATGGTTCAGAACAGTGCCCAGCCCATAGCAACCTTTCAAAATATGAGTTACTTTAATTTTTCTTTCAATGATCAGAGTACCTTGGTTAGGCATATATTACTCTCTCTCCTTGTACTGGTCAGGAAATGGAACCCCTGAGAGGTTAAATAGCCCAAGTCAGTCACTCACCTATTGGATGTAAGCGCCAGAGTTTAAACTATGTTTGTTTAACCTCAAATCCACACCCTTCCCACTCTATAGACTCTAGGGAATTCTAAATGAATGAGGCACGGTTCTTTTTCCCCCCGTTTTACTGAGATATAATTAACATACAGCACTGTATAAATTTAAGGTGTACAGCATAGTGATTTGGCTTACATGCATAATGAAATGATTACCACAATAAATTTGGTGAACAGCCATCATCTTATATAGATAAAAATAAGAGAAAAAAAAATTCCCTGTGATCAGAACTCTTAGCATTTACTCTCTTAACAATTTTCATGTATAACATCCAGCAGTATTAATTCTAGTAATCCTGTTGTACATGACATCCCAGTACTTATTTATCTCATAATATGGAAGTTTGTACCTTTTGAAAACCTTTTCAGTTCCCTGTGCCCCCAGCCCCTGCCTCTGGTAACCATAAATCTGACTGCTTTTCCTATGAGTTAGTTTGTTTGGTTCGTTGTTCCTTTTAAAGTAAAATTGACCTACAGCACTGTGTTCATTCCTGGTGCACAACATAGTGATTTGATATCGCTATACATTGCAAAATGATCACCACGATAAATCTAATGACCATCTGTCACTATGCACAGGTATTACAGTGCTATTGACTATATATTCTTGATGATCAGACTTGTGTAATCCAACCAGGAGAACACCCCAGTGTGGAAATGCAGGGTGGGAGGTAGAGGCACCTTGAAGGCTGAGGAAGGTGCAGGAGTCTGTGCTGGGGGAACAGAGCAAGATGCAGCCTGCCTGCAGAGGGGCCTGGGAAGACCCTGTGGAGGAGGGATCTGTCCTGGGTTTACGCTGTTCCCTGAGCTGATATCAATTGTGAATTCCAGGAGAGCAGTGTCGAAATGAACTTAATATTTCTCTAGATGAGAAAAGGTGCCCTTAGGGAAAGAAAACCTGGTTGGGCTCTGACAGTCAATGTCCAGCACTTTAGCTTCGAAGAGAACTCTAAAGACGCCTTCCTAACACACTTTTCTGCTACATTTCCAGGCCCTCTTCCTGCCCCCACCCTTTTCCCTGCAGGCTGCTGCTCAGGCCACAGGCTGTGGGTTCTTTGAGAAGGAGTTCACTCTGCTCTGGGTCTTGGCAGACAGAATTCCTGGCCTGGGCTTTTCTAGTAGAAAGGCTGAAATGGAGGGTTGAGAAATGAGAGAACAGGATGAATGAAGGAAGGAGAAAACCGCACATTCCAGCCATCCTCTCTTTAATTCAGGGACAGCCAATTTAGTGGAAATGTACTGCATTAAAAAAAAAAGAAAGAAAGAAAAAAATTAAAATCCCAGTAAAGTCCTTGTAGTTTGGAATATAATTTTGCATTGGATGGAGAGTTAAGAAGCACCTTTCCTTTTAATGTTGAATTCATATTTGGAGTGATGCATCTTCCAGCACCGGCTGTACCAGTGTATTTGCCTGGAGGAAGTCCTAGGAAAATCCCCAAGTGCCCTCTTTTAAGTAAGTTGTAAAGAAGAGTTAGGTTGGGAGGTGGACAGAAGCCACGCTGCCTTATCTTTTGCTTTTTCAGCAAATACCAAGGACAACTTGTTCAAAGTATAAGAGCAGAGATGAGTTGTCGCTTCCACATTTCACCCAGAAGGGCCTTCTTCTACATCCTGCCTTATGAAGAAGTGGCAGGCACTAGGTCAGAGGTGATCTGCTTGCAAGTAGGTGGGCGTGGCCTTTGGATAACTCCAGAGGGTTAAATGGAGCTGAGAATTTCAGTCCACGCACAGTTTTCTATACTCCTACATAATTTTGTCTGTGTAATGACAGCTACTGTATCACACTTGTCCCCTGATGGATTTGCCTCCCGGGTTTGGCTGCAAGCTCCTTGAGGCAAGATGTCCTTTATTCAGCACAGTTTCTGGACGTGAAGGCTGCTCAGTACCAGCATGGCACAGTGAGTGATAAAAGCCAGGATGCTGGTGGGAGGCAGCCTGTGTTCCAGTGCTCGTTCTGCCGTTCACCCTGTGATGCTGACCAAATTACTGGACTTTTCTATGAAGCAATTTCTTCATCTGTAAGATTAGGCTAATTTTCAGTGTTTATTGCAAAGGGCAGGTATACAGATTAACTAAGATACTGACTATACTGAATGCATTGCTGGTCACTTTGAACACCTTCACTAAGTTGGAGTCATTACTACAGTTACTTTTATTGTTGCTGTTTTCATGTTTAAAAACCATAGACAAGATAAGGGGAAATAGGCATGTGTTACAATGAACATTCCATTATTGCTTTGTTTTCTTTCCTTCTTAGTCTGAGTGAAAATTATGTAGGTAATCAGGTAGGGATTATTTTGGACAGTGGGTTTCTGGCTCATCACATGTGATACTATATGTCTACTTACTGCATATACTTGTTCATCTTCTGTCTTCCTCTACTAACAGGCAGACTTTAGTTCTGGTTCTTCACTGTAAGGTGTTTAGCACATAGTAGATGCTCAGCAAATATTTGTTAAGTTACTGACTTGATGAAGGAAAACATCGCTGGAGTTTCATATTTACCAGTTTCAGACATCAAGCAGAGAGAATGCCTATCAGTTCCAAGTTTAAAAATCCCAGGGAACCCGCTTAGCACAGGGAGATCAGCTCGGTGCTTTGTGACCACCTAGAGGGGTGGGATAGGGAGGGTGGGAGGGAGGGAGACGCAGAGGGAGGAGATATGGGGATGTATGCATATGTATAACTGATTCACTTTGCTATACAGCAGAAACTAACACACCATTGTAAAGCAATTATACTCCAATAAAGATGTAAAAAAAAAAAAAAGAAAGAAAATGAGATCCAGTAAAATATGTATACACATTTAAAAAACATCCCAGGGAAGGGGGTCCTTAACCCAGTTTGGGTCAAATGCCCATTTAGTAGGTATAGTATAGGGTCACATGGTAATATGGCTCTTCTGAATGTAGAATGGAGGAAGAGAGCAATTCCAGAACAAGGAGTCAGTGCTGCGCTGATAAAACAGCAGATGCTGAACAAAAATTATACAGTCCTTTCTTCTATGGAGTTTACCTATAATAATTTCATCCTCTTCTCTCTAGTTTTGAATTTTGGAAGGACAAGGCCATCTTGACCCAGAAAAGCCCTTTATGCATTTACCTGAAAGATAATTACTTCCATCTTATCCTACAATCAGGCAGCAGGTATTTACTGAGTAATGATTGCCTGCCAACAGCATACAGTAAGTACCCCACGATGTAGAGAGATAGACATGCAAAGTAGAGAAATAGATTTGGGAGTCATTTACATCCTGGTGAGAGAGGAAGCACTGCACGCAGATGAGCTCTCAGAGAAGACAGGTGGAGAGGGGAAGGAAGGGAATCCACACTCCTCAGGAGACACCTCCACAGAGGGAGGGAGGTTGGTGATGATGTGCCAGCTGGGGCTGAGTGAGGACAAACTTCAGGCAGCCTTGTTCTGCCCAGACCAGATTCAGGGGAGGGACCTATACAAGGAGGAGCCCCTCCCACAAACACCATGAACACCTGAAGACACAAGTTCTGTTCTACCCACGTTTGTTTTCTCACTCACTAGCGCAAGGTTCTGTTTCTTAAACAAGCACAGGTGGTGGATGTGCTAATAAAACATTCCAGTTCTTAATATAGGCATTGCAGCCTGTAGTGGTCATGGGGAAACACCATCAATCTCTCTGCAGTCCAAACTGAAAGACAAATGGTCCAATGCCATTACCCTTTCTTGTTTGATATTGGTTACTGTTAGTTATCTTAACAAGCTTCTGTGACATCTCTTCCATGCTTTTGAGAGATCCATAAACACGATAATCTCAGGAATATACGGTGTCCTTAGGGATATTCACGCACACAGAGTTCTAGCAGCATATGAGCTAAATTGATAGACTTTTAAAAATGATTGACAATTACCAATAGCTGGAGGTTTGAAAACTTATTTTATGCACTCTGTGAATACAGTGCTTCAACTTCTATTTCTTAGAGGGCTCATGATTCATCCACTGCAGAAGGAACATTTTTTAAATTGTTCAAGGGAAATCTGATGAACAAAATAAACCAGACTAGATCAGATACTTGTTTGATAACTGAATCACACGTTGCTTTCCTTGGTTCACCCTTCCGTGAGCCCTCCTGTCATGCCAAAGGCAAACTTGTTCATCCACTTAGCACGTATTTCCATCACATGAACAGCACCATGTGATGGAAAATGCACATCCTTTGCACTCAAGGAAGGTAACAGCTAATAGGGGAAGATAAAACAGGGATGCAGATAACTATAATACAAGGCAACGGTTGGTAATTACCAAATGTCCATATATTTCCCAGCAAGGTAAAATTCACATTTTTGAGTAAATGAATAAATGAAGGAGTTGACTGGGACAGTGTATGTGAGCTCAGAGGAGGGAGATAGGGAATCTCATGAAGTGATAGTATATACCTTCCTGATGGATATGGAACTGGAGAGGAAGAGCAGGTTTTGGCTGGGTAGAGCTGAAACGAGAAAAGAACAGTATATATATGGGGAAGAGCCTGGGCAGAAGCATTGAGATAGGAATCAGAGAGACTGGGGAGGCCATGAAGGCAGGTTTGGAGCAGATGGCAGGCAAGCGTGCTCAGAGGATATAAAGGATCTTGGAGAGTCATGATATTTATCATGGCTGAACACAGTATGTTAGAGGACTTGATTATCATTTATAAAATAGATAATGAACTCTTTCTGGACACAATAAGTCTTACAGAGTTCAGGCTATCATAATGTACATAAGTCACTCTATTTATTATATGAGGTCTTCAACAAATTACAGCCACAAACTTGAGTAGAGACAACCTATAAATGACATTTAAAATAACTTTAGGAAAGAGGACAGTGATGTTTACAATTATGCATATGGCATTCTTATTGGAGATCCTCTAACAAATATATAATTCTACTTTAAACAAAATGATACGTAATGACCTATGCACAGTCTCATTGAAGTCTTTTGGTTCTAAGAAAATAATTGCTATTCAAAAGAGATTTTATGATTTCAAGTACCTCAAATATATGTGAGGGCAAATACTCTTGTTCTCTTACTTTTTGTATTGAACAAATTAGATAAACACTGGGAACCTCTTTCAAGCATATGGTGGCTCAGCATTCTAAGATGAAGGCTAACACTGAAGGGCCTGACTTTGCCCACCATGTTACAACATTGCGATATTCTGTAACCTCTTCCTCACTGTGTGATAATAGGCTTGAAACTTAGATCTTAGTAGCCACCGGGAGAGAGGTACAGAAACACGGGTGACTGATGGAGATGTTACATTTGAATAAACCAACAAGTCTAAACAATTTTATTGACTCATTTCATTCCAGACCAACCTCCTGCACATTACGGTAATGTGCAGTAAATGAATAGATCTTCAAATATAATATACTAGTGAGATATCAATTTAGATTACATGAAAGCGGCCATCACTCTATATACAGAGATGTGAATTTATTCCTTGCTAACTGAGGGAGAACTTGCTTTTGAGCCTTCCCTGAACAAAGCAGAGAAGTGACCTTGTATAGAGAATCAGGAATTATGGAGTTCAGAGATAGGTAGAATTCCAAAAACAAGAGTGTTTAGATATTGGTGGATCTTTAGCTGTGTAAGCATGGTTACTCAAAAATCACTGTTACTCATTGGCTGACTTTCAGAAATATTGGGCTGTCACCAATTGGCTGGCCTTCAGAAGCATGATTCCTGATGCAAGGCTGTCATTGATGAATTAGGATGGATATAGAATTGGTTCTGGTGATTACTTGCTGCTATGGCTGAGGAGAAATCAGTCCTTTCTTAGGAGGATAGGGACCATTTTTTGTCACTAGAAACCATTGTTATCATCCTCCATGCATAAAATTTAAAAATCTAGTCTGACTTCTTTTTTTTCCACGTTGAGGAATACAGTGAGAAAGGATAAAATTCTTTTTATAAGATAAAGTATAAAAAAATACCAAATATTAAAATAGGCTGTCAGAAGTGTTGACAGGTGAAGATAACAAGTGGCATGTGAATCGTTAACTTTTGAATTAAAATTTTCTATCTGGTTATGTTATAGTCCTGAGATGGTCTAAATTTGACTATGTATTTGCATTGCCTTCTATATCATCTAGAGCATATTCATTTACTTCAGGTCTCTGTCATCTTTTGGAGGAAAATGGACATGTTAAGTTGAATTAGTTTGACATATTAGTTTGGAAAAAATAAAGGTATAAAAAGGTGTCAGGTTTAAATAACTATTCTTTTTATTTTCTCTTTGTAAAAGCTCTCTTTTGTAAGAACGTTGCATTCAGGGGCTCTGTAACAGTGAGGATGGTATGAAGGCCATTGGCTGATGTGTGGCGTAAGGAAGAGTCAGTTTGGAACTAAAAGTTAAAATTTTCTATATATACCAAAAGAAGCCATTATCATGTGAGGCTACTGACCTCAGCTCATGGTGCTTTATTTAACACTATTGGAGAAATTTGTCATATCATATCCCTGAGACCACCCTCGGGACTACTAAAATATTCTTTCATTTTTAAACATCTGCAATTGCTACAGGTCTGTGTGGTCCTCTGGGGACCCCCACAGACTGCTTAACAAAAGAGCAAAGGCATGTCCGTCACCATTAGAATAAGATGGACTCTGGTGAAATGTGGAAGAAGGAAAGGATTGGCAAGGGAAGAGTGATGAGGAAATCACTTGGGGGAGATACTGATGCAGTCATGAGGGCAGTTTGAAATAGGCTGATGGAAGAGGATTTCAGGCAGTAACAAGAGCATCAGCCAGAACAGCTGGACAGTGAGTGGGAGAAGAACAAGAGAGGAGCCTGGCAGCTGTGCAGTGGCCCATGTTTGAAGCAGCTTGTTTCTGTTCATCTTAAATGGTGGAGCCAGGAAGAGGTGGAAAGGGTGACAAAGAAGCCGAGAGAGAAAGGACCCTCTCTTTATGACTTTTTCCCCTTGCTTGAGCCACACCCGGAGCCCTTCAAACACTTATAATCATCACTCTGCTTAACATTTTCTCACTTAATTGCATCTCCTCCTGTATTGTTCTCTAGTTGTTTCAGGTGTGTCTTAAGTCAGGTTTCCTAGAGGGCAAATCTGCACTTTGCTCTCTCAGTTCTTTACAGCAGAGCTGAGCCCAGGGCTGAGAGTGTAATTAAGCAAGCTCTCATTTCAGACTTGATTGGCTGACTGATTAAAATGGAAGTAAACAGCTCAGGTGATTATTTTGTCCATTGGTAAGAAGACTGGAAGACGTTCGTTTCCTAACTGTTGCTAGATGGGCCTGAGAAAAGTTAGGGCTACCTCTGTCCGGAGACCTCACTTTGACAATCTGTAAAACGTGGTGAATGAACTTTGGTAACGCTGGCATTGCTCCAGAAGGCCCAGGCCGTTCGTGGACTGGGATTCCAGACTGCTCTTTGCAAAATGTTGGTAGCATCCTGTGGAGAAGCGATGCACATAGTTTTGTGCTTAGAATTTTAATGCCTAGGAAGAGCCAATATGAGTTATACTTCTTTTCCTGCATTTAAATTCTTTTTAAAAATGGTGAAATGGTGAAAGCATCTTGAGAAATGTTTTACTATTTTACTTTTGGTTCCCAAATTATGCACTGCCTGGATTTGTGTACCCCTCGATAATGAGGGAACATCACAGGCTGGATGATGACAATAACTCCCGAATAGGGTGAGAAAGTCGTTTATCTTTCTGTTTCCACTCTGCCGGCAAGCATCTGAAAATCACTAACATTCCTCTTTGAATAAATATTTTGGTAAGATATGTTCATTTGAATTTTTACCCTCAATAACTTAGATTGTGATGGGAAGAAAGGAAAGAGATGAAAAGTTTTTATTAAGAATTTCAACTGCATTTCTGGAAGTGCTGTTAATATTAGAATATCTTTTTCTATTTGATATTTTTTTCTTTTCCTGAACAGGTTTGATTCAGCTAGAGGTATACTGCTCAACAGGGATGTGTGTATAGGGAATGACAACAGAAAAAGATTGGAGACAATCCCTTATCCTCCTCATACATTTAATCACCTGCTCTCTGCAGGTGTTACCAATTAAGTTATAGCTCTTGCTACCCCAAAGCCTTTTTATTTCCTCTCTTGGATTTCAAAAGGTAGATGCTGGAGTATCTAAACTCAATTGAATTCTATGCCCCCTTGATACTAAATGCCTTACTTCTCCAATTAAGGCATTTAAGAGGCTGCTAATGATAACACATCTTGATGGTCCATATGGATGATCAGGAGAAACAGCTAAATTGGAGGAGAAGTCTCCTCCAGATTGTGAACAGCGTTGAACCTAATAGCAAAAAAGTGACATGTTGGAGGAAATCAACAAATAGTCACCAAGGGCCTCCTGGAGTTAGTCCTGTTTGCTGTGGTAAATAGAGAGCTAAACAAGACAGAATTCCTGGCCTGGGGAAGTTCACAGGATATTTGAGGAGACTAATCACAAAAAAATGCAAAGTGAAAAAATGTACAGCCCCAAAGTAAGTCAAGCTCAACTAGATTGTACATTCCAGAGGAAGGAGTTGTATCAGACAGTGATCCAGGTCAAGCTTGAGAAGGCAGTAATACAATAAAAAGTGTCCATACATATGATTTTTGTTTTCAAATTGATATAATTTCTTCTCTTTTGCTCTCAGGCATCTCTTGCCCACACATATTTTGCAAGTTTCCACATCTTGCTCACATACTTTCTTTTAGAGGCATGCAGCCTCCCATCATCCTAATCTTTTCTACTGTCTCTGTATAAAGTGTCTGAACTCTGGATTATCTCTCCAGCACAGAATATATTATTCTAACTGTCACTTCCCATAACCTGGATAGTCTACCTCTTTTAATACAATCCAAGATTACAACAAATTTTGTCACGTAACATCACACTGTAGTCTTATATTTAGCTTATGGACATCTAAGGTCTTTGCTTCCTTTTCCACATGAGGTCTTATTAAACCATATCTCCCAAGGGAATTTGGGAAATTGAAATTTGGAATCCCTGTACAGGATTAATATCAATTTTTCTTAAAATTCAGCCAGTTTGTTTTTACCTATTGTTTTAACTAATCACATTTTTCTTCGATCCTGATAATATCATCATATGTATTAATGACTCTTCTCAGCCTTTAGGTAACCACATCTAAATTCTTTGGAATATCCATGCTGTTTTTTTTTTAATCTCATACTATACTGCATGGAAAGATTGAGAAATTGGGTTTACCCATTCTCCTTGCTATAGGAAATATGTTACACATTGCAGAAGGGCCATTTATCCTTTTTTACTATAACAATCTGATGGCCTCAACCCAAATTGCCAGTCTCTCATCACTACCTTTTATTTTTCCCCAGTGGCTAAGCCATTGGCTTCTTTGATTTAAGTTTGGCTCCTAAGGAATTTGCCTTATCATAGGTCAGGTGTTATTTGGTACAGAAATAGTCAGCTTAAGTATCCAGAGTTGTAGTTTAAAACACTTCTGAAAAGGAGTAATAAAAAATACTTTCTCCCCCACTGTGCCTTCTAAAATGACTTATATTGCTTTATGCTAATACTTACAGGCTGCTTCAGGCTGGAACATCATGCTGGAAAATTGTGGTCTGCAGTGCATTTCCTTTGATGTTATTGCATGCCAGATTGGCAGGGAGTGTGCACAACCTTGGCTGGGTGTAGTTCTCGAAGTTCAGAAGTCTTACTTCGCTCCTTCGTCTGGGGACAGCTCCCTGCACACAGCTATCATCTTCCATTTCGTTTAAGACTCTTCCCTAAAGGACAGCTCATGGTTTCAAAGGAAATATATTGCCATTGCCCTTGTTTTAGGTAGCACTTGCTTAGTGGTTTGCTTGAATAGAATTCCTTCTTCCTCTTCCTTTTCTTCCCTTCCTCCCGCTCTCCCTCTTCCACCTCCTTCCCCTTCTCCCCCTCCTCCTTTTCTCCAGCTTCATCTTTTGCTTCTTCCTCCTCCTTCTCTTCCTATTATTATTATTGTTATTATCAAAGCAGAATGAAATCTGAGAGAAGGAATGGCGTACCAGCCATAAAGGATACATTATTGCATGGCTCAAAACTCCTGTGTAACTTTAGGGACTTCCCTAGCAGTCCAGTGGTTAAGACTCGGCGCTTCCATCGCAGGGGTCACAGGTTCGATCCCTGGTCAGGGAACTAAGATCGCACATGCTGCGTGGTGCAGCCAAAACAAAAACAAAAGACAAACAAAAAAAACTGTTGTGTAAATAGCTTTCACTCTGATAATGCTATAACTACCTTCTCACTACAAAACACTAAAGTTACTATCACACTGCAAAACATTACTTAATGAATTTTAGCATAATAATAATATAATTACTGAAAAATATATGCTAAATACTTTACCTTCATTATCTCCTAAAATCCCCATAATAAGCCCACAAGGTTGGTGCCATTGTCCAGTTTAGCTGCTCAGGCTCTGAGCTCTGAGGGTAGGGTGCCTGGTTCAAATCCTGGCTCCACCTCTTGTCTCCTGTGTTAAATTGGTAAAATCCCTTAACCTCTCCAAATCTCAGTTTTCCATCTGTTAAATGTTACTAATGGTAATATATTTTATAGGGTTATCATAAGAATCAACAGGAGAAAATAGATGTATTTATTAAAATGCCTGGAAAATGGTAATTAAAACGGCTAACAGTTAATAAGTACTTACCATGTTCTAGCCACTGTCCTAAGAGCTTTATATACAGCAGTAATTTAGCCCTCACAAGGACCATTTTCTTCTCCAGTTTACTTATTAAGAAAATTAAGGTTAGTGAGGTATGGTAACTATCCTAGGGTACACAGCTCACTGGTAAGTGTGTAGCAATAGCAGAACTTGAATCTGGACATATATGCCCCTGGATCATATTAAATAATCAATAAACATTCATTTTTGTGATCATTGTTACTGTTTGAAACTCAAATATAAAGGTAGAAACACTTTCCTAACATAATGAGAGAAAAGATGATTTGACAGCTTCTTTGCGGAACTAAATTTATAGACACAATCTAGTAAGCATGATTAGTATAATTAAACCACTTACTGAGCACTTACAAGCTGTATCAAATAATACCTTAGGCTTGTTTCTTCCAGAAACAGCTCCATACCATCTCTGTCCCTGTGGCCTCTGTTTTACTAGACAAGAAACTGAGAGCAAGCCTTAGGAGGGAAGTCAGATCTAGAGTTTGTACACTAAAGCTCTCTTACCTGTGTTATGCTTCCATTGAAAATCATCCACTCAATAAAGGGAGTCTTTGGATGGTTGAATCACTTAGAAACATATAACTCATTGTAATAACGCTGTCCCGTAGAACATTCTGCAATGAGGGAAATATTCTGCATCTGTGCTCACCAGCGCAGTAGCCACTAGGTATGTGTGGCTCTTGAGTATTTGAAATGTGGCTACCACAACTGAAGAACTAAACTTTTAATATTACTTAATTTTAATTAATTGTAGTTACTACCATCTCACTTCTTTTGTCATACAGTCTGGCTTAAATCATATAGTCTGGTTTCTTCTCAGATTACCTTCCCCATATCTTTTTCCTCAAATCTTTTCCTCTAGGTCTGGAACACCTGCTTAAAATTGTACAGTGCTGGATGCAGGTGATTGGTGACTAGCTTTCATTTAACAATACCATAAAACATATTCTTTTCTCACTCTCCATTAGATATAACACCCAAACTGTATTCCTTTTATTCAGTCCTCTGTCTGGGTGGTTAGGTTATCTTGCAAATGGTACGTAAAAACCATGCCATAGAATTGAGAATGAGCAACCTTAAAACAACACTGAGCAATACAGTAGATTTGCTACCTTTTTCAGAATCCTTACTTTGGTGTTTGCTACGTGTTATGGCATTTTGGCTGGATGCACTTGATGCCATGTAGCTGTCAGCATCCACTAGTGACAGGCTGTCAATAACACTGAGGAATTATCTGCCAGTTGTGTACAATTTCTTGAGGACAGTGTTTCCACTAACAAGGAACAAAGCATATGCCTTGGAACTTTGCAGACATAAAATATTTTCCTGCTTCTTAATTTGCAAAATCCCCATCCCAAATATGAATTGAGGGAGTATTAAAGGACAAAGCTGGAAGAGTTGAAGAAAAGAAATAAAATACCATATGCATCCTGAGATCAGTTATATTTTTGAATAAGCTTTCTTTAGAAGTGATAGAAATGAATTCAATCAGATGAGGCTGTGAGGACTCTTTCAATTTGGCAGGGACTCAGTGTTCTATTGCAGCACAGAATTTAGTGTTGACAGACAGCCCGGGGAGAAGAGGGAATGCATGTCTTCTGTTCTTGACTTCTGGTCCACAGGAGGACCAGATTTTGTGCTCTCCTCATTTACCTGGTGTTGGTGAAAATTTCTTAGTCATCCTTCCAACAGGACAACATATTGTAAAATTATTGCTTGTTTCAAAACAACTAAAGTACCATAATATAAAGCAGCTTATCAAGCTCAACCATTTTTTTCTGACCCCAAATCCTATTTCACAGAGTTCACCAAATGGAAGTAGATGATTCTGGCATCAGAATCTTAAAGATTTGCATTTGAAACACAGTCTAACCTTTACAGACATGTGCTTTTCTTTGGCTCTGTGGTAACTGACTTCTAGAAACCTTTAACTTCCCTGTTGTATCTTAAAACAGATGCCTGATATTGAAGGAGATAGGTAGATGAAGCATTATCAGTAACAAGGCCAATCTAGCCACATGGTCAGAGACCACCACTAAAGGAATAATGGGAGAAGGGCAATACTGATAAAGATGATCTGTCCTGCCTTGGCTAACACAGTGCTGTAGAACAAGCCCTCACCTGGGAGTCAGAAGACCAGGGTTCAACCCTGATACTAATATCTAAGTTACTGATTTAACCCCCTCTTTCCATTTCTTTGTTTGCAAAGAAGAAATGATAACCTTTCCTATCCCTCTCTCAGTGCTATTTGAACACCAAATAAAATATTTGGGAAAATGCTTTGGGAATTACATGGATTTGAAAATACCGTGATTCGTTTACAGATAGCACTACAGATACAAATTTCCAGCAGTCTGATTTGTAGAAAGGTGACAGAGGTTTGTAAGAAAGGCTTCTTGTGGGCAAAAGGGGGCAAAGCCAGGGAAGGGTTGTATGAGGGAGAAAGCTACAAACAGGCTTTGTATTACATTTAATTATGGAATGTGATGAAACTTTCCTGCATTGAGAGAGGGTAAATTATGAAATATATTACAGAATAAATTCAAGTAACAACTTCATTCCATAAATAATAAAGTCATCCAAATTCAATTTGGAAATTGTTAAACTTTACAGAAACCAGGATGTTTTATATGTATTATATCTATAAGTATGAACTCAGACTATAAGTATATTCCATATGTTAGGTTCAAAGAATAGTTTTTCCAAAGGAAAGAAGGTCTATAATGAAGTGCACTGATTTTTCACAGTATATGTTGTACTTGGGCTTATCTCTCCAAATCTAGAAAAACACGATTTTGAGTTCCCATGTACCAAGGTACAAGCCATTGTGAATTCCTGGAAAAAATGTCTATGTGTGCGGCAATAATAATAATGTAAGAAAAAAAGGATTGTAAAAATGAAAGGACAGAGTTTCCTGTTTGTTATTTTTTCAAAATAATGACTGTGGGTTCTTTCCCCACAGAAAAGTTGCTATTTATTTTTTAATGATGAGCTGTTTCCCAGAGAAACAAAGTGGCATTCTGTCGACACCATATGGCGGCGGAAAAACAGATTCCACCGTGTTCCATTTGTTAGACTGTCTTCTGCATTTCTGTATCCATAATTTATGTGGGGGCTTCTGTGATTGCCAAAATATTCAAATAGATTTCTCTTAGCAGGGCAGCCTGCATGGGGGGAGAAAGGTTTTCAAAGCAGCAGGACCTGAACAGTCTCCTGCTGCTCAGAGAAGAGAACACTTCCAACTTCTGTCCTTCTGGCAGCTTTCATTGTAATACTAATTTACATCCTTGGTTGAGGGACCGTGTTTGCATTCAGAAAAAGCAGCTTATGTTCTTTTATGCTAATACAATCATACTTGAATTATAACCCACACCCTTAAAGTCGTATTACTCCTTCTGCCTCAATGTAAGCATAGAACCTGGCCTTTAAGAAATTAATGGGAGCTGGTACATAGCTACCATTTTGAACACATTGATTCTGCAGCTGGTTTCCAAAAAGACATCTGAAGTGGTTATAGATACATTAAAAATAGTCATGAAGGCTTCCTTTGCTGTCTAAGCATGTGATTACCATCTATGTATTCAAGGGCTGTTTTCAGTGGAAGTTCGAGTGGTGTTCCCTGGTGCAGAAATAGAAACATGTTCAGTACATGACACGGAATAGGAAGACGGAATTTGATGAGTCAGACTAATTGATGTTTTGGCAAAATGGGATGTCTGAGAAAAGTTACATGTTCGTGTGCATACCCAGATAACAAGAATTTAAACCGTAAGGATTCTGTTGCAAATAGTTTTTTCTTTTCTTTCTTTCTTTTTTTTTTTTTTTTGCTTCAGAGAATCTCGGATGTTCTTTCAGTAAGTTTAGCCATTGCATGTTCTATTGTAGTGCCTTCAAGGAAACATAAAATAATTTCATATGGAAAAAAAAAACAGAAATAGTGTTCAATTACAGATGGAAGGAATAGCAATAATGCAATAATACTACTAGAAGGTTCTTTTCCTCAATCTATAGTAGAATGGCTAAAAGTTTAGGCTGCTGAAAATAGGTAGGACATTATTTGCTACTTACAAGTATAACTAAAAGGTTAAAGCTTTGGCATATAAGAGACAGAACTAAAGGCCCAGAGACCTTAACTGACCCCATCTTTTGTTCTTTATGTAAAACGTGAAATCTTTTGCCTGGAGATGGGTCAAAGTATCAGAGCCTGAGTTGAGGATAGTCTCAACTGGTTGGCCGCATTATCCAGTGTCCGTTCACATTGACCTGCCTCTAACCCCTGTTGTAACAGATAACACAACACTGACTCATTTCTCCAAATTCCAAAATGCTTCATTTGTGCAATGTTGATACCTGACAATTAGGACATTTTTAAGAACCTCAATTCTCCCAGGAAAGCTTTTTAGAAGGGAAGGATTTAACTTGAGTCTCATCTTATTGTTAGAACTCAAATCTCATCCTTTTCCCCTTTTCAATTAAAAAGTTATACATTCAATTAGACTACATCTGTGAACCTGCTTTAGCAGTAATTAAGATGAACATTATGATATGGGTAATAAAAAGTAATAGTTTCCTTCAGTCTCTTGGGTTTTTTGAAATACATTTTCTCAATGGAAATCAAATTATTTTATTTCGTAGAAGGGATTCCTCTCTATTCAGTAGGGTGAAACGATGCATGAGGTGTTGCTTGTATGACTACTAAGTCAGAATCATTAAAAATGAAATTTAGTAAATAAAGTTATTGGATGGCTACTTTTTCACAAAAGGTTTGGAACTGTACTAAATTATCAGGAAATAGGTCTAGAGTTTTCTCTAAGTAACCGATCCTCAGTGGAGAACAGAAATGGAATGGCCTTATTCAAGGACATCCATTTGAAATCCATAAATATTTTATAAGGATGGAATAAATTGCTTATTTTCAAACAGGTGCTATTGTAAAATTATTTTGATTTTTCTTTTGCCTCAGGGCTCTTGAACAAAATAACAATATATCATGTACATAGTGCTTAGACATTAGATTATGTCTGTGTTTTCCATAATTGGCTCAGCTAAGTGGAGGGAAGCTCACATGTAGGGTTCCTCTGCTGTGTTCCCAGTGTCTTTCCATAAGGAAAATCATGCCTTAAATAGGACCCGCATCTCTTTGCTCATTCTGCAAATTGTCAACAGTGCCATTTCCTTCAAGATAATGACAATAGATTGAAATGTATTCTGCCAACATGTATGATAGATAATTTCTAGCCTCCATCAACACATTCAAATGTTCCCTATGTGTTGAGGGTGGCTTTTCATTTGAACAACAGCAGAAACACTGTATTAGGGAAAACTATTTTTCTTTATTTTTGACTTAGACCTCATTTTTCTTTTGGATTGCAGGCTTTCTCTAAATAATGTGTATATTACAGAAGTTTGATATGGAAAACATTTTTTTTTTTTTTAATGTTGAGCCTTCTTTTAATTTATTTATTTTTATTTTTGGCTGTGTTGGGTCTTCGTTTCTGTGCGAGGGCCCTCTCCATTTGTGGCAAGTGGGGGCCACTCCTCATCGCGGTGCGCGGGCCTCTCACTGCTGTGGCCCCTCCCGTTGCAGAGCACAGGCTCCAGACGTGCAGGCTCAGCAGTTGTGGCCCACGGGCCCAGCCGCTCCGCGGCATGTGAGATCCTCCCAGACCAGGGCTCGAACCCGTGTCCCCCGCATTAGCAGGCGGACTCTCAACCACTGCACCACCCGGGAAGCCCTGATATGGAAAAATTTGCTCCTTGAAAGCAATTATGTAAAAAAAAGATAGTGCCACTACCCTACTATCTGTTCACTTCTGGTTGTATCTCTAGGAGGGGAAAGAATCTGAGTTGAGTCTCTGTTCTTTATAAGACCAATGGCATGCATGACTGAGGTAAGCAGCAAGCTGAAGTCAGGGCTGATCTGTGGTCAGGTCAGGGATCAGTGAGTGGCCAAAGACATCATTCATTCTGTAGAAAGTATTAAGATATTGTTGAGATAAAGACTAGATCATTTTCTGGCCATGGCCAGTAAGGAATTGTGAAACACTGTAAAATGAACCAATTTCTATGAATGTAAAAGTCTCAGAAAAGCAGATGTGCACATCTCAAGGGGAAGTTGCCCCCGAGAGAAGCCAAATGATGGGAGATCCAGAGAATTGCCAACAGAAAACGATGGCAACTAAAAGAAAACTATCCTGGGTATGTCTGTGATCACTGTCTCTCTGTTTGCCTCCTCTTTTAAGAGGATGTGCCCCTGATTGAACCAGGGAACTCCCTGACCCTCGAGGAACCAATGGTAAGCCAGGCTGATTCAGTATGATTTTTCCTTTGGAAATTTGAACTAGGAGACACAGAAAAAAATGCAAGTTTGTGGCTGAGTCAACATAATCAGGGTACTAGAATAAAAGTTCAAAAAGGTACTGCTACTGAGGCCACTGAGGTTTCTGTAGCTGTGCAGTTGGCCACATGTGGTAGATGGCATTATTTGGACCTCATTCTATGTTTCTCTCTATCCAGCTCCTTTGCCATGTAACTCTGCAATTCCTCCCACTAAAAGAGCAGAGTTTATTCCCCTTTCCCTTGGTATTGTTTTTGGTTATTTGACTTGCCTTAACCAACAGAATAAGGTGAAAATGACTGTCATTATGCCACTTCTGAGAGGAGGCTTTAAGTGGCCTTGAATATTTCCACTTGCTCTATTATGCCTTTGCTATAGGATCAAGGAAACTTAGAAGACAAATTAGTAATCTGAAGTTTCTTTGTGAACATGGAATTAGAATAACAGAAAGTTTACTGCAGAATTTAAATGTTTAAAGACATCAAGCATGACACACTATCTCCACAATAACCTGCAATGGGGATGGGTGCACCTGAATCACTAGAAGAGGACACCACATACTGGATGTCATTGCCAATGCCTATGTGTATCTCTGTGACATTACCTTCCTGCCTAAATGTTCTTCAGCCATGTTCATAGCTTGAATTTAGTGTTCTGCTCTGAAACCATCTTTCTCTTTAGCATGACCTGTGTATCCCTTGTCTGATTGAATGTAGGTATTGATAGAATTTCATAATCAAATACAATAATATAATTTCTCTTTTAAGAACATCTTTGGGGAGCATGCTTCTGTTGGTTCCAGGAGAAGAATAGACTGAACTGCTGATCAGTTTTCGTATAAACAACATTTGTTGTTTAACTTCTTTGAAGAAAACAATTTTACCTAATATTTCTGGCAAAATGTGGGAATATTATCCTGTTAGCAACCTAATATCTTGCTTTTTTTCCTTTTTCCTTCATGGTGTTCTGAATGTGCTAATAGAGCTGAAAGTGTTATTATGTAGAGGAATTCTGACCTTCTCCTTTGGGGCTGAGAGATCACACAGAGAGCAGGATGCACAGGGCCAGTGATCTGTTCCCGACGGAGCTAAACGATAAGGAATATATTTTATGAATGAAGTTACAAGATAAAAACTGAGACTAATGAAATACCCCAATGACTCCAAAGTAATTAAGGAAGGCATTCCATACACTACCTCTAATTAGACACTGAGGCTGAGAATTCACAATTGACTTGATATTCTCCGGTGGTGCTGACCCCTTGTTTAATACAACAGCAACTGAGAGTATTCATAACTAAGGAAAGTAAAACCTTACTTCTGAGGTGACAATAGGCCATTTAAGTGAGGCTGGTGGGTACTAGGCAATTACAACCACAGTGAATTTAACAGTCTCTGTTTTTTAAGTGATTGCTTGAGCCAAATAAGTTCAAGAGATGTTTTTAAAAATAATTTTGTAAGACAACTCTTTTCAGCTTTTAAAAAATGATTAAAAATAAGGTCACAAACCTTTTAAAAATGTGTTTATCTCTCCTCAGTTTTTTCTTCAACTCTTTAATCCAGTCTTACAGTTTCCCTTAATCATTATTCCTTTCAAATATAAAACTCTAAACGTGCATTGATTCTTGCACATTGAGCAATGCTTGCTCATCACTTCTTAGCTCTCCTTCAAAAGATTGTCCTTTAAATTACCCTCACGGAGATCTTACTGTTTCTCAAAGTAGACAGAAGCCAAAAAAAATTTTTTTTAGTCAGTATGTATTTCTTAAGTATCTCATGTGTGTTTTAGCTATAGTGGGAAAGCTGAAGAAAATTTGACTAGGTACCTATGATCTAGAATATTACAGTCTATTCTCTGAAATGAGGCAACATACAAGACAGAGAAACTAAGAGCATATGATGGAGTGTGATTATGTATGGAATGGTGCCCCAGACTCTGTTTTGTACAGGTTAGGATGAGGGAAGGTGAGCAAAGACTAAAATACCAGGTGAGGCTTCAGAGTGAGAGAAGAAACTCAGAGGGCATGTGAAAGGCACTGAATTTGGACATGTAGGGTGGGAGGTAGTGGGCAGCAAGTTGAGTGAATGTGCCAGAAAGAGCATTAGCACAGGATATTCTTGACGTAGGGAGAAAGGTGTTGTTTGTGGATTTGTCTCCATTGCTGGCTCTCATGGAAACCAAGCCAAAGTCATTTGCTGCTAATGGGGCAGGAGGGGGGGGTTAGGAGTGCTGATCCTCCCTGGAAGTCAAAAATCCCCACGTAATTTATAGTCAGCCCTCCCTATACGCAATTCCTCTGTATCTGCGGTTTCACATCTGCAGATTCAACCAACCACAGATAGTGTAGTACTGCAGTATTTACTATTAAAAAAAAAAAATTCACGTGTATCCGCACATTTCAAATCTGTGTTATTCAAGGGTCAACTGTATAATTATTTCACTTGCAATGAATCAGGGCCGTTTTGCCAGTTTACAGATAATTACAGAGGGCAGGGTGGAATAATTTAAAATCACTTTGAATCCTTCTTTATTTTAAAAATCTTCCCTAAAGAATAACAGAATCTAAGGGCATATAGAGACCCTGGGGGTCAGACAAAGTTTCCTCCACACGTAGAAACTTATTCTGAACCATTAATGGGGGGTGTGGGGTCCTGAGCCCCTGATGTATTGTAATATGTAATCTTTTTTTCAACATACATATTTTTACATAGATCTATTGCATTTCTAATGACTTCAAAACAATTACAAGGCTTAAAAACCACTGGTCTAGAGCATCTTTGCCAGGTGGTCATCAACAAATAGTGACAGGGAGTTCACTACCCATCAGTTAGCCAGCTTTAATTTCAACAGCTCTAACTCTCCCTGAGCCAACACTGAGCGGAAGCCTCTCAACCACAGGTCCTGGTTTAGCCCCACTTTGCGGGTAGGGATCTGTATTCAGAAAGGTAGATCTAATTAGGAGCCAGTCAAGATGAGACCCCAGTACAGTACACTCACGTGTCTCTATCCACAGCATCGATAGCTAATACATATCCTCTGTTGGGAGGATGTGAAGATTGAGTTTTTAATTTGTTTTTACTCCCCTGTAAAATGAGATTAAAATAAAGAATAAGACCAAAGAGACAATTTGACTTCGCTCACAGAGTGCAGGACACAGGCAGAGCAGCATCCCTACAGTGGTCAGCAGACAAACCCATTTCCATTGCTCCTCTTTGCTTCTCTGAGTAGATTTGGGAGGCATTTTTACTTTGGGTCCATAAGGTTCCTCCCTAATGAGTAGAAGCTGTTTAAAACAACATGCTGATCTAGAGTTTTCTCTGACTTATTTTTTTAATGTGATGTATTAGAATCCCCCTTTCCACTCACAGCTTTCAGAAGTGGTGCCAATAATGTGGGGGACAATAAATTATTCGAAGTGGGCGAGCTATATAACAACCAGGAAGCCAGCAGTTTATTAGAGATGGCTGCACACAAATGCACATTTGCCAGCAACGTCGACAACAAATCAGAAATGATATATGTCCTTTCTCACCTGTCTGCAACGTTTAATATCTTTGAAAGACATTAAAGATGTCAAATGTTTAGACCACAATCTGAGAAGCAGTAAAAATATAGTATTACTGTTTACAAATGGGCTTAGAGCTGGGTCACAATTACCTATGCCTGTCTTCTCCTAAAGGGTAAACATCTTTCACATATTTGTTTGCTAGTGTACTTTGCTTTGCAAAACAGTTCTGATCCTGAGGTGGTGTTTGTTAATCCAATCATACTTTATCATAAACTAGAATTATCATTTCAGAGGCAGTTTTACTTCATTTATGTTCAATTTCCAATTCGTATAGGCTCCCATAATTCACATTTGTTTATCCCCCCTCCCCCCGCCCTTTGTTTAATATTGAATGATTTCAATATTGAATAAGGCAAATACTTTAAAGCACTGAAGGAACTTTTTCTTTGTAAGCAGATAACAGTGAGTATTTTTTGGAAGTGAAATATCATTTTACTAATTCTTTTGCTTTATAAGTTGGATTTGGGTTTGTCTTCATTTCAAAAATTAATTTTACTGTAAGGCATAAACATGTACAACAATAGAGTAGTATAATGAATGCTGTGTACCCCCCACCCAACCTCAACAGTTATCAGCTCATGACTAGTCATGTTTTAGCTACACCCCCATATTGCTTTATTTTAATTCAAAGCAAATATTAAACACCATATTAGATCATTTAATTCCTAAATATTTCACAAATTCTAAAAGATAATGGCGTTTAAAAAAATGCAACTGTATCACCATAGTTACACAGGAGAACAATTAAGATTTTAATATCATCACATATCACCACTTTAAACTTCTCAATTTTCTTGTCATTTTTTAGTAGTTTGAATCAAGATCTTTATAACATTCTTTTGTTTGTAATTGCTTGATGTGTCTCTTAAAAATATTTTATTGGTTCTTCCTCCATCCCTCTCTTATTTTTCCTTGCATTTTATTTGTGGAAAAAACCTGATTTGGGGCTTCTCTCCCTTTACTTTTTATGTACTTTATATTTTATATAGAGTTTGTAATTATTACCCCAGGGAGGGGTTAGTCTCTTATACAAACTACTTTATCAGCAGCAGCAGCAGAACTCCTCTTTGTCTTTTAATCCCACCCCTCGTCAGGCTGTTGTCCCACCTCCATGCTACCAGTATTGCTCTCTTCAAGGTCATTAGTAGCCTCCATATTGACAGGTTCAATGGTCATTTCTCTCAGTCCTTTTTTTACTTGATCTATGTCCAGCTTTTGACCTTGCTATTTCTTTCTCTCCTTCTTGACTCCACTTGCTATTAGGATCTAACACACTTCAATCTACTTGTAAGTAGATTTAATCTGGTTCTTCACGTCCTTTTTCTTTACTCAGCTCATATCCTTCCCCACAACATTTTGGAGGGCACCAGGGTTCAGACCTGGTACTTTCTTCGATTCTCTGTCTACAGTCACTTCCAAGTTGACCTCATCTAGCACCATGATTTTAAATACTATGCAACATTTCCTTTATCTTTGGCTAAATTTCTCTCCTGAATTCCAGAATCATGAATCACACTATCTTCTTGAAATTGCTCATTTGAAGTTTTCTAGACATCTCAAACTTACCCTGTTTCAAATCTTAACTCTTGGTCTTATCCCAAAAGACCATTTTCCTGCCCCTCTCCCTCAGTAAAATATTTTCTGCTCAGCAAAAATTAACTACATTCATGCTGTTGATTAGTCCTCAATCCATAGAATAATTTGGAATTCCTCTTTTTTACCCAAATTTTACATCAAGTACACCTGAGAATTGTCTCTGCTTCACCTTCAAAACATGTTCAGAACGTGACCACTGTGTGCCACCTTCTCTTCTACCAGCCTAATTCAAGACATTATCAGCTTTCAC